>NC_035435.2:174813275-174922516 GCF_002127325.2 Helianthus annuus | reverse complement strand
TGATGTTTTGTGTAGGAATTTCGAGCGCATCATGCAGGATAAGTTCGAGATGAGTGCTATGGGGGAAATGAATTTCTTTTTGGGCCTACAAGTGCAACAAACGAAGTCTGGGATATTCATCCATCAGACTAAATATGTTGGAGACATCTTGAGCCGGTTCCAGATGTCCGATGCAACGCCCATTGGTACCCCATTGCCAACTAATCACGGAATAACTCCTGACTTGAAGGGTGAACCTGTTAGCCCTTCATACTATCGCGCGATGATCGGATCCCTTATGTACCTCACAGCATCAAGGCCAGATATAATGTACCCAACGTGCCTACTTGCCAGATATCAAGTTAATCCGAAGGCCTCACATCTTGCAGCTGTCAAAAGGATTTTTCGTTATTTGAAGGCTTACCCCGACACCGGTCTGTGGTATCCTAGGGATAATAACTTTGACTTGGTCGCATTCAGTGATTCCGATTTTGGCGGATGTAAAATCGACGGCAAATCCACAACGGCTGGATGTCAGTTTTTAGGAAATCGCCTAGTCACATGGCAGTGCAAGAAGCAGACGTGTGTAGCTACATCAACATGCGAAGCTGAATACATTGCTGCCTCAAGTTGTTGTTCACAAGTTCTTTGGATCCAACAACAATTGCGGGACTACGGTTTTGAATTCCTAACTACTCCTATATACGTTGATAATTCTGCTGCTTTAGATATCACGAGAAATCCTGTGCAGCATTCAAAGACCAAACACATCGAAATCAAATATCACTTCATACGTGATTGCTTTGAGAAAAGGTTAATCGATGTTGTTAAGGTCCACACCGATGACCAACGTGCCGACTTATTTACCAAAGCTTTTGACAAATCTAGATTTGACTTCTTATTATTGGTAAATGGCATTAAGGTCAAGCAAGAGTAAACCAACATCGGAAAATCATTTTTGTAAATATATTTGTGTGTTTTTAAATTTATCTTAGTTTGTTGATTTTAGGGGGAGTAAATCCAAAAATCGGAAAATACAAAAACATCGAAAAATTTCAAAAACACAAAAACAATAGAAAAACAAAAATGAGTTTCCTGGCGAGCAAAAGAGAAAATGATAGTACATCAGTGGTCTATCCAAACCTCTTTAAACCTTAAATGCAAAACGATAAGCAGCTCTATATAAGATGTATCGGTAGGCTCACAATCATTTTAAAGTGTGCAGGGTGATATAAATCTTAATTGACTGAAGACCAGGTGGGAACCATTCATTGGCATATGGTCTTAGTACCGAAATTTCGTTTGATAGATTGCCGAGGTTCTGAGATATTCGGTCTTTATGCTGCTTATCATCTGGGTATCATGGTTGTATCTTTTACCGAAAAATAACGGGGACGCAAGTCTAGATCTTCCATGATACTATACATACGTGTACATATTACATACTGCATTCGACCTCAATAAGTGATAAACAATCACATGTCCAAAACAAATAAGTGATAATATATCACATTTATCCGGGTGTCAAGTTCGTCTCTCTGCTGTACGGAAGTACTGACCTGTTCACGGACTTGCACCTGTGCCCATGAGCATATGAAAATCAAGTTCCTCATCAATAAGTGATTATATCACATAGGGCTTGTTTTCAAATCAAAATAAGTGAGTATCTCACAATTTATACGGTCAAACAGATGATAATCGGTATACTCACCGGTAAGATGAACTCTCGTGCATACCTTGATACGGGAATGTGTCGTGATGTGGATGAACACCGGTCGGTAAGTATAAATCATACCTTAACGTATCTTCTCGCCATGATTACATCTGATAAGTTGAGCTTAAGTGGACAACAATACTGATAATTGTTATAGGATGCTTATCTTAATATTAACTAACTGAACAACAAGAGTGTTTTGGCATGACCGTACACTGATATGATTCTCTTACCCTCGAAACTCACAAAAAGAATGTTTGTATATATTTATTTATTTACTGCTTAACTTTTATTATTTCTTTTAAACAGTTTCGTCGTTTGGTGCATATCAGCACGACATTAGCGGTGATGTCGTTTGATAACACTCAAAGGATTTTTAAATTGTTGTCTTTTACTTTAAAAAAAAAAATAATACCAAAAAGATTTTAGGTGTGTTTTAATTTAAACTTTATAAAAGCCAAAAAGATTTTATTTCTGCTTTATTTTCGATCGTACGATGTTGGAGCTCGAGTCTTCGTTGCCTGAAACCTGAACGAAAACCGAATTGACTAAATCTTCATAAACGGTCGAAATCTGCAAGTTTTGAAAGTTAAAGACTTAAATTGACAAATTTATTAAACTTTCAAATTGTCGGACGGTGTTTGATTATGATATGGTCATTTGTGTGTCATTTGTGTATACTATATTCCAGGCAGTTGTTCTCATTATGCGTTTAGATTTCTTGCATGTGCAGATTCTAAAGGCTAGGAGAACATGGTCGATGACAAGCTTTGGAATGAAGACACGACGAGAAGGCGCTCAAAAGATGAAGATGATCGAGTTGTCGCTGGCCATCCTCAACACCACAAGGATCTCACTTCATAAAGATAAAGTCCACTCGCGAGCATAACTCAAGGGGGAGCGTATGTTAAGGGGGAGTTTGTCAACACACTTCCTACACGATACGGGTAGTTTGTTGATACACTCTCTGCTTTCAAGACGTGAAGACTTTGAAGATCCTCCGACATTGAAGACTTGAAAGGACATCAGAGTTTTGGTAACTCGAAGACCAAAGACCGTCGAAGTTCAAGACGAGTCTGCAACTATAGAAGATAAAGACAAAGCTACAGCCAAGGGGGAGTTTGTTGATGCACTTGTGTCTGTACTTTGTCTGTATTCGGTCTGTATGTAAACGATGTCCAAAGTTAGTCTGTAAGTTGACCAAGTCAACTATCCTCCTAGTTTGACTTGGACAACATGATGTTGTCTGGATCGAAGGATAGCCTCGAAGGATACAACTGATCCTTCGAGGTGCTCGAAAGATATGGTTCGACCATGGTTCGACCATTAGACATCGAAGGATGATCCTTCGATGTCCATGCTGATCGTTCGAGCTCCCTGTTATCGATAGATGATCCTTCGGACCATCTATCGAGTCCTTCGACCAGAACTGCTGTGAATGGGTATAAATACCCATGCAGTGTGTTAGTGTTAGATAGATGCACACTTAGAGAGCTAGAGAAACTCTGCTGAAAAACACACACACACACACACTTTAGAGAGTTTGCAAACAGATTGTAAACCTTGTGCTTGTAACCGTAAACCTTCATACGTATTAATACAGTGGTGTTAATCGGTGAACTTTGTGTGTTCTTGTGTTTGTTCTTGCTTCATCCCGGTTTGCCTACTAGCTTGGATTCCGCACTTGCTAGTGGGTTAGTATAACAAGGTTTAGGTTGTTCTCGATCCTCCGAGAAAAGGGACCTACAAATTGTTCATACCGGACTTTGTTTCTACTCCCATCATATGCTTTACCCTTTTGAAAACATTGATATTTCCTGAAAAATGATGATTAAACGATGGATTAAGGTACCATATTTCTGCCCATTGTCCACCGTCGGTACCAGTGACAATCATTTCATTCCGGCAGTGTACGTCTTCTTCTTGTCGTTTAATTCCGGCGTTGATCGCTTGCCTTAACAGTTGTGTTACTTCATCGTTTTCTTTGGCTTTACAATTGTAGATTTGATGACCCGGTAAGTGACAATAATAGCATAACCTTATGCGAGTGTTTCTCCTGTTCCTCTCGTCTTGTTCATCAGTGCAATGTTGACAGGGAAGAGTGGTAGAATTTGGTTCGATTTCAGATTGATTCCTTGTAGTGGCTCTGATACCACTATGTTGGAAATCCGAAACATCACCCATAACATTTGCAGCGGAAGAATGATATGCAGGCATTGTGATGTTTACTAGTGATACAAGGAATCGAATGCAACAGTATGCAGGGAAACCAAAACGAAAATGAATGGACAAATTCTGTAATCGAAAATGTCTTGATAACCGGAAAAATGATGGTTCCCGGCAATATTTAAATGTACATAAATGGCGGTTAATTTGGGCGGGTAACTGCCATTGCAGTTTAACTTGATTACCTAACCCGCTTATCATCCTAAACCGCTTATTATCTAATCTAAATAAGAGATCATCCTAATTATAAGTTATACATACGTACATATCCGAATCATAACTAAATAACATAACTAAAGTTTAATATCTAATGTTAAAATATATATAATTCTAACAATATGGTTGTTTGTTTTATTATTTGTTGGTCAAATTTCAAACTTTTGACTTTCTGTTTCGTATCTTACTAATACGGATAATCTTGATAAAGGGAGCTATTTTTGACGCTGGTGCCATAAAATCTTTAGTCGACTTGATCATTAAATGGCCTAGAGGTGGTCATAGAGTTCTGGTACGTGTCTTGATTTCGTGTCACATGTTAAAACTTAAAAGTGAGGAAACACAAGAGTACAATGGAAAGTAATAATTATTAAATAATTGATCTTAAGGAACGAGCGGCAGGTGCGCTTGCCAATTTGGCGGCCGATGAGAAGTATAGCATGGAAGTTGCAGCAGCAGTTGGTGGTATTAGTGCGGTAGTAACTCTCGCTTGTACATGCAAGCATAGAGGTGTGCAAGAGCAGGTAATGATATTATATAATATAATATATTACTTCAACGATTTGAGGGATATTAGCGGGCAAAGTCAAAGAAATGTCAATAAATATCGTATCTAATATTGCGGTTATTATGGTATAGGCGACTCGCGCGTTGGCTAATTTAACGGGCCATGGTGATAGCAACACTAACATTGTTATGGCCGGACAAGAAGATAGAGTTATTGATGTACTCATTCTTCTTATTCGTTCTCAACATGATGCTGTCAGGTCATTTTTCTATTATATCTTTAATAAAACAGATGTTTATTTATTATGTCTTGTTGCATAAACTTGTTTAATCTGTTTTGTACCAGGCAAGAAGCAGCTACAGCATTGTGGCATTTATCGGGTGATGCCAGAAACCGAGAACGGATTGCGTTAGCTGGCGGTGTTGTAGCCTTGGTATGACTTTTTTAATCTTTTGACTTAAAATTCTAGTACCTTGGTTTATCACACACTTCAGTTGTGTCATATGAACATCATATGCAAAATCCTACACTTCAT
The DNA here is from genome assembly GCF_002127325.2 of Helianthus annuus. NCBI lineage: Eukaryota > Viridiplantae > Streptophyta > Magnoliopsida > Asterales > Asteraceae > Helianthus > Helianthus annuus. The sequence continues at coordinate 174,917,338 of NC_035435.2, read as the reverse complement.
TCATTTAGTCTTTTCGATGAATATGCCATCTAGGAGTTAGCTTATTATTACGTTACAACATGACTTGGATCCACAAATAATAAATGTTAAACTAGCAAAACAAAATAATTTCTTTTTAATATTCTCGGACGTAGTCTGATAGTTAATATCTTTTGCATTAAGCGGTTATTATTATTGTTGTTGTTGTTATTATTATTGTTATTTTATCGTCTCATTTCAGGTGGCTCTTGCACAATCGTGTGTATACGCCTCTCCGCGTCTTCAGGAGGGAGCAGCTGGTGCTCTATGGGCACTTTCAGTTTCAGAAGCCAATAGGTACATGCATGTATCATTACTTTCTTACTTTGACTCATACAAGTATCAAAAAAATGATTAATAAACATGTAACTTTCTATATGATCTTTAGAATTGTGTATGATCTTGAAGTTATGGAAAATCTGTTAAAAATCATATATGATCTGAATTCTGTTTCAATTCTACTAGCATCGCAATTGGACGAGAGGGTGGCATAACAGCGCTGATAGCACTCGCACAATCTCCATCAAAAGTGAGTGGCTGTTTCTGTTTTTAGTTTCTATAAATGCTTTTGATGTTTTATGTGTTCATTTCGTGATATTCTGTTACTTTTTATGAAATTCACTTTTAGTTTCTATAAATACAATTGATGTTCTAAGTTTGTAATTTTTAAAGTTACTTATTTAGCTCTCATTTTATCCATTTTAAATACTTTCACCCCCTTTGTTATTTTTGTATCATACCAAAAGGAAAAAGTTGATTGTTAGAGTTAAAGACGACACATTGTTTTAAAAATATATTGTTAAACAATCTATAAATTGAAATCATAATCTCTTCACATCCTATAAGTATTAGGGTTCATTATGTAATTAGTATATAGTTAGTTATATGGCGGTTATGAAGTTCGGGGACTAAACATGACAAATCAGAAGTTGAAAACTACTTCCCCAATTCGAAAAGGTGTGTCCCTGAGGACATGATTGTTCGCGATCGGGTGTCAAGAAGAACAAAAGGATGCGACGGTTCAGACTTGTGGCTACGAATTGACATACCTCTTCAAGAATCATTATCAACCACAAGATCAAAAGACGCAACTGTTCGTGAAGAGACACGTCTATTGGATTCGCACCTCTTCAGTTAGTATAAATAGGGTTAGATTTCTATTGTAAAATATATATTCTCTCATTCATTCACTTGTACATATTCACGATTTTTATTTATTCAATCAAGGTTAGTTTGTGTTTATTTCGTTCATTGTGATATTCATTGTTCGTTATCAAGATTCTGGGCAACAGTGGTATCAGAGCCTAGGGCTCAAATTAGTTTCGGGAAGATAATCATCAGGCGGGTGGTTGAATTCCCTGACAATTCTGATCACGCAGGAGGCGTTGATTGGGTTGTTCTTTGTTAAGTTTTAACATCAATCGCATCAAGCGGGTACGATTGTTGTTCGTTCGTTAATCGGTCATCAGGAGGGTGTTCGATTTTGATCCGATCATCACTAAGGGTGTTTGGATTCTAAGTTTTTTTTAATTCAAATCACGGCAAGAGGCTACGATTTGGGTTAAGAAGACGGAAGCAAATCTGAGAAGTTTGTATTCCGGTTTGAAGAAGCAATCACAAATCTGAGAAGTTTGGGTTGTTTGAAATTTGCAAAAGACACAAAATCTGAGAAGTTTTGTGATATCAAAGCATCAAGAGGGTGTTCGATTGAGAAGGTTAGTCGCAAATCAAGCGGGTTTGGGGCTGATTTTTTGGTTTGTATTTAGAGAGTCGCGAATCAAGCAGAAAGAAAAAAAAACGCAGCCAAGAGGGTTGTTAAGAAAAGTCAGAAAACCGTGTGGAGAATCACGATAAGAGAAGTCGGTCGATTCGCAAATTCCAGGTTCTACGTTCTATTTTTTCTGGAATTTATATAAGATTTAGAAATTGGTTTGATTCCGTTAGAAAGTTAGTGTGAATTTTTTTTTGGAATCATAGACTTCGGTTTTAGGAGAAAACCAAAGTTTAGAAAGTGAAAATTGTTGAAAAGAAATTATGGCGGATTCAGGAGGAGCCTCTCCGTCAAACGCGGTAGTAATTAGAGAGGGTAGTTCGTTCTCCCAGTTTCAGTGTCCTATTTTAAAGTCTACAAATTATACGGTATGGGCAATCCGTATAAAAACCATTTTGAGGGCAAACGGTTTATGGGAAATGATAGAACCAAAAGAAAATACGCAAGCGGATGAAAAGAAGGATATGATGGCGACCGCTTATTTATTTCAAGCACTACCGGAAGATATGATAATACAAGTTGCAAGTTGCAAGAGTGCAAAAGAAATTTGGGATGCATTAAAGACTAGACACGTCGGTGCAGATCGAGTGCAGAAGGCACGTCTTCAAACGCTCAAAACAGAGTTTGAGATGTTAAAAATGAAGGTGGAAGACACTATCGATTCGTTCACTGCAAGACTAAATAGCATTGTCACGAGGGCAAGTGGTCTTGGATCAACTATTGATCAACCAACATTAGTATGGAAACTTCTGAGTTCTGTACCAAAAAGGTTCGTTCAAATTGTTGCAACCATTGAACAATTCGCTGATTTAGAAACAACGACGCTAGACGAGACAATTGGAAGATTGAAAGCTTATGAAGAAAGGACCGGTTTGGTGGATGAAAACCCGGCATATAATCAAGAGAAACTTATGTATACGCGACGCGACAAGAACTATGGTCGTGGAAGGCGTTTTGGGAAGAATGGACAAGGAAGGTTCAACTCATCGCAAGACAAATGGCGTGATGGAAAGTTCAAACAAGAAGATGATGATGAAGACTCATCACAGAATGCTTACAAGAATAGAAGCAACCAAAGGAAGTTCGGGAAGGATTTAAGCAAGATAAAATGCTGTTGGTGCACTTGTGTCTGTACTTTGTCTGTATTCGGTCTATATGTAAACGATGTCCTAGTTAGTCTGTAAGTTGACCGAGTCAACCATCCTCCGGATTGACTTGGTCAAACAGTTTGTTTATGGTTGTCATCTGTCTGGATCGAAGGATGATCATCGAAGGATAATGTTGATCCTTCGATGAACTCGAAAGATGAACCTTCGAATGGATGATCGATAGATTATCCTTCGAGGTGAATTCTGATCCTTCGAAAGCTTTGTATTCGATAGATGATCCTTCGACCATCTATCGAATCCTTCGGACATGTCAACCTGAGCTGGGTGTATATATACCCATGCAGTGTGTTGTGTTTCACACAGACACTTAGAGGGACACACACAGAAAGATAGAAAGTTTTCTTGAGAGCATTCTGTCCGAAACACACACACACACTTTGAGAGTTTGCAAGTTAGATTTGTAAACATTGTGCTTGTAACTGAAACATTCATACGTATTAATACATTGGTGTTAATCGGTGAACCTTGTGTGTTGTGTTTATACTTGCTTCATCCCGGTTTGCTTGCTAGCTTGGATTCCGCACTCGCTAGTGAGTTAGTATAACAAGGTTTAGGTTCGTCATCCTCCGGAAAGGGACCTACAAGTGGTATCAGAGCCGTGGCTCTTTACCTTGTTTAAAACCGGGTTTGTTCAAGTTCTTGGTGTGTTTGGACACTAGGTTTAGCACCCGTTTTGGTGGTTTTTCTTGCATCTTAAAACTGAAAAACGAGTTCTAAACTTTCGGGAGTGTTCTAGGTTGGGTTGGGTAACTTGAAAACTTGTTTTTAAGTGACTTTGATTTTTCCGGCCAAGATTCCGGTTATCTCCGGTGACTGGACTTGTTGGATAAGATTTGCCTTTTTGGGAAATCTTGTTTGAAAGTCAAAAAGTTGGTAGAAAATCGTGTGCAGAACATCCCTTCTGCCGAAAGTTGGTACACCAACCTGTCACCTTTTTCACCAACCTGTCACCTTTTCAGTTGTGTCAGAGCTCTTCGAAAGACATCCTTCGACATCGAAAGATAATCTTTCGATCAAGGAGGCTCGACAGATACCCATCCTTCGAATATCCTTCGAAGCCTGTGTTCTATCTTTCGAGCCAAGGAATCTTGTCGTAGGATACATCTTTCGAGGTACTGTTACTCTACGAAAGATAAGGATCCTTCGTATTGGTGAATCTTTCGAGATCTGTGTTCGAAATATAAGGAGAATCTTTCGAAATCATCTTTCAAAAGATAAGGATCCTTCGTGTGGTCAATCCTTCGAAGTCAATCTTTCGAAGTATTTGTTCGAAACTCAACAGTGATCCTTCGAACACTGTTGATCTTTCGAATAATCATTGATCTTTCGAACAAGGTTATATCTTTCATTTCGGGTCTGTTTACATTTAACAGTTTGTGTTTGTGTAGGTTATCTATTAATATTTGATCAAAATGAGTTGTACAAGTCCTTGGGATTGGAGTTTGAACTCACAATCTAGTCAAGAACTAACTTCTGCTGATGCTTGGGCAAAAAGTATGTTTCCACCGCCATCAATCAGTCCAAGTCAATGGGCTTTGGTATCCAATCAAAGTCAAAGCATTCAAAACCTTTTGATTAGTGAAAGTGAAACAGGCAGCAACAATCGTCCACCGAAGTTGAACCATATGAACGATTTTCCATCATGGAAAAACCGTTTTCACACGTATGTTCAAGGGCAAAGCACCGATCTTTGGACGTGTTTCATCAATGCGTTCAATACTAATCTTGAAACTGCTGCGTCCACTTCAAAAGGTTATGCCAACATGCTTGAAAATGACAAGAAGGCTTATGAATTGGAGAAAAAGGCCTTTGCTACACTTAAACAAGCACTCAACAAAGATATCTATCATCAGTTCTCTTACTGCAAGACCACGAAAACGTTGTGGGATGCCTTAGTAGCTAGAGGAGAAGGCAATGCAGCTGCTCGAAAGTCTCGTCATGATTTGTTGAAGAAAGAGTTTGAATCGTTTCAGTTTTTGGAAAACGAAACTCTAAATGATATGACAACCCGTTTCTATCATCTGATCAGTGAAATGTGTGCTTATGGGGTTGTTTCTACTCAACAAGACATGGTAAATAGGTTTGCTGACGCTTTGCCTCCAAAATGGAGTTCATTTATTGAGTTGTTGAAGCACACTGGAACTCTAGACACGGTTAATATCTACGAGTTCATTCAGAAGCTGGAACATAAAAATGATGAAGAAATCAGGAAAGCAAGGCGTGCTCCGGCTCCTCAGAATACAGAAATGTACCTTCCAGGCTTCGATGCTTTGGCAAGATCCGCTGTAGCTCAGCAACAGCAACCTAAACTGCAGACTGCTTTTGTGTCCAACACAAGTTCCTTTCCGTTTCCTCAGTCAACGGCTGCTCCACCACAACCTCAATTCGATCCGAGGTCGTACATTCCTGTCCCAACACAGCCACAAGTCCAACCTCCACAACAACAACAGCAGGCTCATTATACAAACAATCCTCAACCTCAAAATCCTCACACAATCCGAGTCGATAATTCAAACCTTTCACACCTCAGCATTGAAGTTGCTAAGGAGCACATGGAAATTATTAATACAATGGTCAGTGTTTACTGTGAATTGGTAGCAGGTCAGCTTGGAAACATCAACATGACCAATGAAGATTATCAGCAGATCGACAAGGAAGAAATGGAGTTGATGGATATTAAGTGGGCCTTTGCAAGTGCGGTTAGAAGGGCCAAAGACTTTATGGCTCGTACTGGTAGAACTTCGTTGGAAGGAAAGAAAGATACGAAGTATGGGTTTGATATCAACGCCGTGACATGCTTCAACTGTGGTAATAAAGGGCACTTCAAACGTGAGTGCACTCTACCAACAAAACATGGCAATCATAACCCTTTCAGAAACCAGACGAGTAATACAAATGTGAATGCCCAGCAAGAGAACCGTGAGAGGAGGATGGTGGCAGTTAATAACAATCAGGGCCAGCCTGGAACTTCAAATCCCAATCGGGCTCTGGCTGTTCAAGCAGATGAGGGATGTGACTGGTCAGTTCAGTTTGGTGATGATGATCAGAGAAGTGGAACAGCTCTTTATGCAAAGATCATCGAGCATGTTCATAAAGAAGAGTCTTCTGGAAGTGATGACAGTTCTGGTTATTCTGGAAGTTCTGATGAAGAAGGCTCTGTTTCTGGGGATAATCACTCAGAGCCTGATGTGAAGGAGGAAGGAGATGATGATATTCAGGATCTACTGAATGAAGCTGATGAGCTTAAATGTCAGAAATCAATTCTGATTAGAAAGGCGGTTACTGCATCAAAGGAAATGGAGAAGCTATTTTCTGAAGATGGAGCTTTTTCTTTTCAAACTGCCTTTATGGCAAACGGTTCAGCCTCTTCTAGTCAGGTAAATTCTGAACCTCCTGCTCCTAGTGTTTGTAAATCATGTGCTGATATGAAGCTTGAATCAGAAAAGCTTCATAGTCATAACCAGAATTTGGTTATTGAACTGTCGAAATGCAAAGAGGCAAACATGGCTTTAACTCGGAACGAAAAAGAATTTAAATCTGTAATAGAAACATTAAAGAAAAATGTGTCCGAGGTTAACAAAGTAGTTTACCACAAGCAAGTAAGTATAAATGAATATATTAACATAGTGGAAGAAACTAAAAAACAATTAGCCATTGCCCAATGCGAGCATGATGCGATCAAACAGAAATTGGATAGTTATTCTAACTCCCAATTTGTGCTTGATCACATCATCGAGGTTCAACAACCGAAAGGAAATCAGAAAGGCATAGGGTATCAGAAATGTCCGCCCCCCTTGATGAACAATTATACCAAGATGCCTGACGAGGAAGAAATGCCTCGGTATGAACCCAGTGTGCCTCTTGATGTTGAGGAATTTGCTACTGGCCTAGGGTTCAAACCGGACAATTCTTCAAATACATCTTCTGAGCAACCGGAAACTTCATCATCCGTGAAGCAAAGTCCTCCAATTATCGAGGACTATGAGACATCGGATGATGAGTCAGAAGTGGAGGTAAGTGATCAGAATAAATCACTTAACAAGATGAAAGGAGTAGTTATTCCTCGCGAGAATCACATTCTTTGTGATCCTGATACTCCTGAGGTCTCATCTGTTAAGAAACAAGTGATTGATTCTGTCAAAGTTGATGAGACATGTGTGTCTACTGTTAAAAGCAGTAATGTGTTGTATACACTGGTTGGAGATAATAAAATCTACTCAGATCAAGTTTTTCCAATTAAAAATGTAAATCAATCTTTGATTGATAAAGTCTTTGAAGACAACACAAACAAGTTTTTGGGAAAAACACTTCCAGGAATTGTTGTAACACAATGTGATCCAATTCCTAAGGCTGAGATTAGAAAACAGTTTGGTAATCAAAAATCTCCAACCACTCAACAACCTACTGCTTCTAAGGGTAAACAACAACAACGAGCTCCAAAGCCAAAGGCTAAGATTGAATCAAAAGGAGCTCGTTACAAGAAGAAAGCAAAAGATGTTAAATTTGTAGCATCAAAAGGTACAGATAAAATTGAGACTTTTGAAAACAAATCAAACACTGATTTTGTACAACAAGTCAAGATTTTGAAACGTAACAGTGATAACAATTACACCCAACACACAAACGGGTGTGATGAAAGAGCAAGTACCTCAGGTTCTACAGGTTCAACATCTGCTAGTCGATCAAGTTCTCCTAAGTCTGTTGAAAGGAGAACTTGTTTCAAATGTGGAGAAATTGGGCACATCATCAGAAACTGCCCAAATGCTCCAAAGAAGAAATTTGTTGAGAAAGCTCCACCTGAAACAGTTCACCCTCAACGTTGGTCAGTTTCACTTAAACATGATAAACAAACTGTAAAAGAACAAGAAACTAAACAACGACGTAAGAACATGAAAACTGTTGAAAAAGCTTTAAAATCTGAAGTTAAAACAGTTCAAAAGGAACCAAGTGTGTCACAACCTGTAAAACCAGAATCTTCAAAAACTGGTAGGCAAAAACGAACTTGGTTACCTAAGTCGGGTGACAATTCAGGGGGAGCAATTGTTCTTAAAAACCATCAAGAGATTGATATCACGTTTCGTGATGCTCAGGGACGACCCAAGACCACTAAGGCTTGGGTCCCCATTCTCAACTGATGTTTTTACATGACATGTGCAGGATGTTCTAGGAGGAACTATTAATAGTCATTGGATTGTTGATAGTGGGGCATCCAGGCACATGACTGGCGACTTACGGCTCCTATACGACGTGAGAAATATTAGAGGAGGGTATGTTGCTTTTGCGGGTGACAAAGGCGGTTTTATCACTGGAGAGGGAAGTATCTCCAACGGCATCGTGTGCTTTGATAAGATCAATTATGTTAAGCAAATTGATCACAATCTTCTCAGTGTGTCGCAAATCTGCGATAAGAAATTCACCGTGCATTTCGATGATGCCGGCTGCTATGTGCTGAAACCTGGATTCAAAATTCCACAAGAATGGATTCTCTTATTGGCTCCGAGAGTTAATGATCTTTACATTCTCGACATGAGCCAGGCGATTACAACATCTGCACAAGTCACGTGCTTTGTCTCAAAAGCCACGGAAAAGGAGTCGATATCTTGGCACAGAAGAATGGGACACATTCACTTGAGAAAGATGAACCATTTGGTGAAAAATAATCTTGTGAATGGTGTGCCTGTTCGAAGTTTTCATTTGCAAGATATCTGTGTCTCGTGCCAAAAAGGGAAGCAAACAAAGAAGTCTCACCCGTTGAAGAAAATCAACACTGTCAGCATGCCTCTCGAACGTCTTCATATGGATCTTTTTGGACCTATGAAGCACAAGACAACGTTCGGTGATGCTTATTGTCTAGTTGTTACTGATGATTATTCTAGATTTTCTTGGGTATCCTTCGTGGCACACAAGAGTGCAACTCCTGGCATCCTCAAGGATCTGCTTACAATGTTGGAGAATCTCTACTCGTTGAAAGTGAAAAGGATCCGAAGCGACAATGGAACCGAATTCAAGAATCAAGTTATGGATGAGTTTTGTACTTCTAAAGGCATTCTTCATGAGTACAGTTCTCGTTATACTCCACAACAAAATGGTGTCGCGAAGAGGAAGAATCGAACGATTATAGAAACTGCAAGAACAATGTTAGTAGAGTCGGAACTCCCTATTCAATTCTGGGGGGAGGCTGTATCGGCTGCATGCTACACGTTAAACAGGGTTCTTACAGTAAAGAGACATGGCAAGACTTGCTTCGAACTCCTTCAGAAAAGGAAACCGGATCTTTCTTACCTTGAACCGTTTGGTGCTCCATGTACTATGATTGAGCCAGATGGAAAGTTTGGTGCAAGAGCTATCGAGGGTTTCTTCCTTGGATATGCTACTCCGAATTTTCGTGTTTGGAATCTAGCTACCAAAAAGATTGAGCTTTGGAGTGAAGTTAGGGTTCAAAGGTACACGAGTCCTGTTAGGGCTCCGGGTGATCCGTGGATGTTCGACTATGATGGACTATTTGACTCCTTCAATCTGCCAACCTTTGACGAAGAATCAGCAGCGGCTAGGATGTTGTTGGAAAGTGACAACGCTGCTGACTCGCCTTTGGTTAGACCTATTGTTGTTGATCCTCAAGTTTCTTCGTCTGTCAACAATATGGTTCAAAATGAGGTTTATGAAGATGCTGCTGATTATAATGATTCTTCTGAAGATGATGAATATCATGATGCAGCCGAAGGATCTTCAGCTCCAGCTGCTCCTGTTCAAGGTGCCTCTGGTGATACACCTCATACGCAGAATATAGATACTGCTGAAGGGAATGTATCCACCTCTACCCACATTCCTGGTGTGGAGTTGGTTGTTGATCTTAATCTTACCAATTTGGGTATCAATGCTCGTGTGCCAGATAATCCTGAAATGAGGATTCATGATACCCACCCCCAGCAGAATATTATAGGAGATGTCCATCGCGGTGTGCAGACGCGTAATCAGCTGAGAAACAACCGGAATGCTGGTTTGTATTCAGCTATAAGAGAATCTGGTCAACAAAATGATTGGTCCTTCGCGTGTTACGTGTCACAAGAAGAACCAAAATCGTGGAAAGAAGCATTGAAAGATAGTGCTTGGGTTGAAGCCATGTAGGAAGAATTACAGCAATTTCAAAAGCTTGGTGTTTGGAAGCTTGTTGAAAAACCTGAGAATTACAAGAAGATTGGCACTCGATGGGTCTTCAAATGCAAGAAAGACGACCGTGGAGTGGTTATTCGAAACAAAGCTCGTTTAGTCGTTCAAGGTTTTCGTCAGATTGAAGGGATCGACTACAACGAAGTCTATGCACCAGTTGCACGTCTGGAAGCTATTCGGATCTTTCTGGCTTATGCCTCATTCAAAGGATTCAAGGTTTACCAGATGGACGTCAAAAGTGCATTTCTACATGGTGTGGTTGAAGAAGAGGTATATGTCGAACAGCCTCCAGGTTTTGAAGATCATGTCCATCCCGATCGGGTTTGGTTGCTCAACAAAGCTCTCTATGGTCTTCATCAAGCGCCACGAGCTTGGTATGCAACCTTATCTACATATCTGCTGGAGAATGGTTTTCGAAGAGGTCTTATCGATTGTACTCTCTTCATCAAAGAACAAGATGGTGATCTTCTTCTGGTTCAGGTATACGTTGATGATATTATTTTTGGTTCTACTAATGATGTCTTGTGTAGGAATTTCGAGCGCATTATGCAGGATAAGTTCGAGATGAGTGCTATGGGGGAAATGAATTTCTTCTTGGGCCTACAAGTGCAACAAACGGAGTCTAGAATATTCATCCATCAGACTAAATATGTTGGTGACACCTTGAGCCGGTTCCAGATGTCCGATGCAACGCCCATTGGTACCCCATTGCCAACTAATCACGGAATTACTCCTGACTTGAAGGGTGAAGCTGTTAGTCCTTCATACTACCGCGCAATGATCGGATCCCTTATGTACCTCACAGCATCAAGGCCAGATATAATGTACCCAACGTGCCTGCTTGCCAGATATCAAGTTAACCCGAAGGCCTCACATCTTGCAGCTGTCAAAAGGATTTTTCGTTATTTGAAGGCGTACCCTGACACCGGTCTGTGGTACCCTAGGGATAATAACTTTGAATTAGTAGCTTTCAGTGATTCTGATTTTGGTGGATGCAAAATCGACGGCAAATCCACAACGGCTGGATGTCAGTTTTTAGGAAATCGCCTAGTCACATGGCAGTGCAAGAAGCAGACATGCGTCGCTACATCAACATGCGAAGCTGAATACATTGCTGCCTCAAGTTGTTGCTCCCAAGTTCTTTGGATCCAACAACAATTGCGGGACTACGGTTTTGAATTCCTAACTACTCCTATTTACGTTGATAATTCTGCTGCTTTAGATATCACTAGAAATCCTGTGCAGCATTCAAAGACCAAACACATCGAAATCAAATATCACTTCATACGTGATTGCTTTGAGAAAAGGCTAATCGATGTTGTTAAGGTCCACACCGATGACCAACGTGCCGACTTATTTACCAAAGCTTTTGACAAATCTAGATTTGACTTCTTATTATTGGTAAACGGCATTAAGGTCAAGCAAGAGTAAACCAACATTGGAAAATCATTTTTGTAAATATCTTTGTGTGTTTTAAATTTATCTTAGTTTATTGATTTTAGGGGGAGTAAATCCAAAAATCGGAAAATCCAAAAACATCGAAAAATTTCAAAAACACAAAAACAATAGAAAAACAAAAATGAGTTTCCTGGCGAGCAAAAGAGAAAATGATAGTACATCAGTGGTCTATCCAAACCTCTTTAAACCTTAAATGAAAAACGATAAGCAGCTCTATATAAGATGTATCGGTAGGCTCACAATCATTTTAAAGTGTGCAGGGTGATATAAATCTAAATCGACTGAAGACCAGGTGGGAACCATTCATTGGCATATGGTCTTAGTACCGAAATTTCGCTTGATAGATTGCCGAGGTTCTGAGATATTCGGTCTTTATGCTGCTTATCATCTGGGTATCATGGTTGTATCTTTTACCGAAAAATAACGGGGACGCAAGTCTAGATCTTCCATGATACTATACATACGTGTACATATTACATACTGTATTCGACCTCAATAAGTGATAAACAATCACATGTCCAATCAATAAGTGATAAAATATCACATTTATCCGGGTGTCAAGTTCGTCTCTCTGCTGTACGGAAGTACTGACCTGTTCACGGACTTGCACCTGTGCCCTCATGCATATGAAAATCAAGTTCCTCATCAATAAGTGATTATATCACATAGGGCTTGTTTTCAAATCAAAATAAGTGAGTATCTCACAGCTTATACGGTCAAACAGATGATAATCGGTATACTCACCGGTAAGATGAACTCTCGTGCATACCTTGATACGGGAATGTGTCGTGATGTGGATGAACACCGGTCGGTAAGTATAAATCATACCTTAACGTATCCCCTCGCCATGATTACATCTGATAAGTTGAGCTTAAGTGGACAACAATACCGATAATTGTTATAGGATGCTTATTTTAATGTTAACTAACTGAACAACAAGAGTGTTTTGGCATGACCGTACACTGATATGATTCTCTTACCCTCGAAACTCGCAAAAAGAATGTCTGTATATATTTATTTATTTACTGCTTAACTTTTATTGTTTTTTTCTTTTAAACAGTTTCGTCGTTTGGTGCATATCAGCACGACATTAGCGGTGATGTCGTTTGATAACACTCAAAGGATTTCAAATTGTTGTCTTTTAATTTCAAAAATACCAAAAAGATTTTAGACGTGTTTTAATATGAACTTTGTAAAAGCCAAAAAGATTTTATTTCTACTTTATTTTCGATCGTACGATGTTGGAGCTCGAGTCTTCGTTACCTGAAACCTGAACGAAAACCGAATTGACTAAATCTTCATAAACGGTCGAAATTTGCAAGTTTTGAAAGTTAAGTCTAAAATTGAGAAATTTATTAAACTTTCAAACTGTCGGACGGTGTTTGATTGTGACATGGTCATTCGTGTGTCATTTGGTTATACTAACTATTCCAAGCAGTTGTTCTCATTACGCATTTAGATTTCTTGCATGTGCAGATTCTAAAGGCTAGGAGAACATGGTCGATGTCAAGCTTTGGAATGAAGACATGACGAGAAGGCGCTCAAAAGATGAAGATGATCGAGTTGCCGCTGGCCATCATCAACACCACAAGGATCTCACTTCATAAAGATAAAGTCCTTTCACGAGCAGAACTCAAGGGGGAGCTTATGTTAAGGGGGAGTTTGTCAACACACTTCCTACATGGTACGGGTAGTTTGTTGATACACTTTCTGCTTTCAAGACGTGAAGACTTTGAAGATCCTCCGACATTGAAGACTTGAAAGGACATCAGAGTTTTGAGAACTCGAAGACCAAAGACCATCGAAGTTTGAGACAAAGCTACAGCCAAGGGGGAGTTTGTTGGTGCACTTGTGTCTGTACTTTGTCTGTATTCGGTCTATATGTAAACGATGTCCTAGTTAGTCTGTAAGTTGACCGAGTCAACCATCCTCCGGATTGACTTGGTCAAACAGTTTGTTTATGGTTGTCATCTGTCTGGATCGAAGGATGATCATCGAAGGATAATGTTGATCCTTCGATGAACTCGAAAGATGAACCTTCGAATGGATGATCGATAGATTATCCTTCGAGGTGAATTCTGATCCTTCGAAAGCTTTGTATTCGATAGATGATCCTTCGACCATCTATCGAATCCTTCGGACATGTCAACCTGAGCTGGGTGTATATATACCCATGCAGTGTGTTGTGTTTCACACAGACACTTAGAGGGACACACACAGAAAGATAGAAAGTTTTCTTGAGAGCATTCTGTCCGAAACACACACACACACTTTGAGAGTTTGCAAGTTAGATTTGTAAACATTGTGCTTGTAACTGAAACATTCATACGTATTAATACATTGGTGTTAATCGGTGAACCTTGTGTGTTGTGTTTATACTTGCTTCATCCCGGTTTGCTTGCTAGCTTGGATTCCGCACTCGCTAGTGAGTTAGTATAACAAGGTTTAGGTTCGTCATCCTCCGGAAAGGGACCTACAAATGCTACAATTGCCAAAAGTTTGGTCATTATGCCTCAGATTGTCCTGAGTCAAACCAAAGAGAAGCAGAATCAAATCTGGTGCAGGAAGACGAGGAACCAACTCTCCTAATGGCAATCAAAGGACTGCAATGATCTACTTCAACAAGCACATAATGGCAAGCAAGACATGGAGAAAGATCAAGGTGCAACTTAAGGATGTTCGAGATTAGGGGGGTGAATGAAATCATAATCTCTTCACATCCTATAAGTATTAGGGTTCATTATGTAATTAGTATATAGTTAGTTATATGGCGGTTATGAAGTTCGGGGACTAAACATGACAAATCAGAAGTTGAAAACTACTTCCCCAATTCGAAAAGGTGTGTCCCTGAGGACATGATTGTTCGCGATCGGGTGTCAAGAAGAACAAAAGGATGCGACGGTTCAGACTTGTGGCTACGAATTGACATACCTCTTCAAGAATCATTATCAACCACAAGATCAAAAGACGCAACTGTTCGTGAAGAGACACGTCTATTGGATTCGCACCTCTTCAGTTAGTATAAATAGGGTTAGATTTCTATTGTAAAATATATATTCTCTCATTCATTCACTTGTACATATTCACGATTTGTATTTATTCAATCAAGGTTAGTTTGTGTTTATTTCGTTCATTGTGATATTCATTGTTCGTTATCAAGATTCTGGGCAACATAAATAATGTCATTACAGTTAATGAAAAACTAAAGTTTCATTTATATAAAATAATTTTAACAATGTACACCCTTTTTAGTGATCTTATCTGGTAACCCCTTAAATAATCAAAAAATTCTTAAACAATCAACAACGAATTATCGAATTACTATAACTTCAAATGACAAAAGCATAACCAAACACTATATTACGCAGCACATGTGATTACAACTAATTATATGATGTCACTTAACCAGTGTTGAAAAACACTTCTAAACACTTCATTAGTCACTTCCTCATGCATATGTAAAATATCAGAATGTCCACGGGACTGCTGCTGGGGCCCTTTCGAGTCTAGTATTCAACCCGGAAAATGCATTGCGACTAGTGGAAGATGGGGGCATTTTTGTCTTGATTAGTCGTTTATCATCAATTTCAAAATTGGCTCGTTTCATGGCCGCTTTAGCTCTGGCGTACATATATGATGGCAGGTAAATCTGTAAGGAATTATGTTAAAATTAAGTTATATGTTTCTTGTTGACGTTTGTGGTTAACATTTCTATATTGTTTTGTTATCTTGTACACAGAAAGGATGAACGTGCTCCGGTAGGGAGTTCCACCAATGGCAGATCAAATAGGATTCTCTTATGTACAGCCATGACGCAAATTCAAAAATCTGTGTTGAGTTTTGCTCACCCACTCATGTCTTGTTCTACCGCATTATCAGTGACTCCTGCAGTGGTGTCACAAGTAACCGAATTTGCCCGGATTCCAGAAGTAGGTCAATTGGGATGCAGGTATGAATGTATGATTACTCAAATTAATTTGTTTGTAGGGGTGTGAATTTTTGACACGACCCAAAACACGACACGAACCTAACATGAAATTCGCGGGTTTGGGTTTAGTCTAAATGGGTCGTGTACGGGTCAACCCGATTGGGTTGGCAGGTTGACACGTTTAACCCATTTATAATATAGTATATTTCTTACAATATGTTTTATATCATACATAGTATTGGCTGTTTATTTTATGCTATAGGTATAACTTAAAAAGAGAAACGGCATAAGATGTTATAATTTAAATATAATTGTATTATATACATTTGTGTTTTTTTTAGTAAATTTTAATTTGATATATTAATTTGCGGAAAAGAATTGAAAAATTAAAAAAAAAAATCAGGTTGAACAGTCGGTTCGGGTCAATCCGCGAATATTCAGATCATGTTCACGTTCATACGTATGACACAATTTTCGGGTTCGCGTCATGTTCGGGTTCAGGTCGGGTTGAACCTGCCAACCTGCGAACACGACCCGTTTAGCACCCCTATATGTTTGGTTATATTTGTATGTGCCTATACACACAGGTTAAGCTCCTGTTAGTGAAGGACATTTTGGTCACTTGTGCGTTCAAAAGATCATGGCTATTGCCTGTGTTTTTACTCGTGTTTTGTTATTATTCTCAGCCAAGCGGAAATTGGAAGGTTTGTATCCATGTTGCGTCATCAGTACCGGGAGCTCAAATTGTGGGCTGCATTTGCTCTTCTTCAGGTCAAACTCGCCATTTCCCCCCGCTATTTATAACAAAACTAGTTTTTAACTAATTTTGATAATAAATTTTACAGTTTACTGCTCCGGGTGGGCGGTATGCATCCCACCATGTGAACCTATTACAAGCCTCGGGTGCAGCACGTGTTCTTAGGGTCACATCCGCTGCAACTTCGGCTCCACTCGAAGCAAGGGTGTTTGCGAAGTGTGTGCTCAGGAATTTGGAAGATCTACATACCGATACTTCAACATAGAAACGTAGCAGGTGAAGAAGTTAGAAAGTAGTAAAGTCAACTAGTGTCAACAGTCATATACCATATTATCTTTATTTCCATACAAATTCTGGAGCATAACTCAGTGGGTCAAAGTCTTGTTTGTTTTGTTGTCTGTACTTCAAAGTCTGCATCTTTGGTTTTTTTTTTTTTTTTTTTTTTTTTTTTTAATTTCGTAATGTTTTATTATATTATATTTTTAGCTTGAAATCATGTAAATATACATGAATAAACATTTATCGGTTTCGGGTCGGTTCGGCTCCATCCCAATGAAATCCGAAGAAACCCTAGTAAACTGAAACGAATAAAAAACCAAACATTATTAGGAGTGTACGTGGGAAACAACAGATTATTGTGTTCTTCACTAAACGGAAGCCATGAGAACAGACGGTCAAATAGTGGTCGAGCGTCTTCATCACTAAACGAAAGCCATGAGGGTTCATCAACATCAACATCGATCTGCCGAACTCAATTAATCTAAGTATTCTAAATTGAATACTGTTTTGAATCAATCATTTAGAACAAGCATCATGTATATATGTTGTTTAAAATATGTTATGTACATATTGGTGGATCCAGCCTATGCATGATTATCATCTAAGATGAAGCCGGTGACTTGGGCTTGCTCGGTTCGGTTTGGGCGGGGCAGGTTTTTGACCCAACAAACATCATTAAAGGAAGAAACTGGTGACCCATAATCGTTAAGTTAAGCGAGACAAGTTTGGGCTCGAATTAATTCGATTACACCCCTAATTTCACAATATCCAAGGTACATAGGGAAGACCGTCGTCATAGTCATTCAAAAACCTGATTAAACTAGATAACTAGTCATCAAAGTCATTCAAAAACCCGATTAAACTGATAGCTAGTGTAAGCAGGGTTTCCTCAAAACCCGATTAAACTCGATAACTAGGGCAAGCAGGGTATCCTATTTATGAAGCATGTGGTTAGTATTACACGTTTGGTTTGATAATGAAAGGGTAAACACAAAGATTTGATTGGTTCAAGTTGAACTAATACTAACCTAAATTTGCAAATAATTAAGAAAGATAACAAAAGGCACGCAAAATACGAGATAAGAAACAAGCAATCAAAATCAGGTTCGGGTTGCATAGCATCATGTATAATTCAACATGATTAGCTATATAGACCAAGACCAATAAAGGTTATTAGATTATAATAACCTTAACTTTCACTAATTGGCCTACAACACTTTTAACTACGGAAATGTTTCTCAACCCTCCCAACTTTCAAGGTATTTTCCACTAACATAATAACCACATTAGTATTTTTTTTTTTTTTTTTTGACATTTATTACACACATGGCAAGCCCAAATGAACCATTCGACAAAGTTAAGCCCAAATGGTGGCACATTTTTATTTAACAAGACTCATTAATAAAATCCAAAATATTAGGCCCAATCATAAATATATATAGATTACTAGTATATGGGGAGATTCAATTGAGAAGAAATTAAATTGAATAGAAAAAGAACAAAGAGTACAATTCTAAAACATTAAATATTTTTTCTCTCATATCATTTATTATTATATTTGACTAATTAATTAGTAATAAAGACTATGATCCTTCACACTATTAAAACTTATCTTACACGTTTACACAGCTCGTAATTCATCCTACATATATCGTAATTTATCATACACTTTAAATTAATTATTTTCTTCTTTGAAAAAATATATTTTTTGAAAATAAGTTACAATTTTAATATAGTTAGCTATTAAAAAGTAAGGCTAAAAATTAAAGATCGGGAAAATATCACAAAAATATAACCAAGTTTGTCTACTGTTCTAATTAAGTCATTCAAACTTTTTTTATCTCTCTAAAATAACTAAACTTTAATTTTTTGTTCTAATTATGTGTAATTACCAGGTCACCAGGTAATCATTTTTTTCTTTTCTTTTTTATTTTCTTTTAATTGCCTATGTGTATTGTCTAAAGACTAATATACCATTTTAGTTAAAAAATAAAAATAATAATCATAATTATAATTAAACTCATAACCCTAATTCCTAAGTTGCCATCCCCTGCCTAGTTCATCACGTCGCCGACCATCATCCCCTCAGTTGACTTTCTTGTTCATTTACCCTTTTTCGATGATCGGAGCACCAGAAAATCTGGCAAAATCTACTCACTTTCGACCATATGCTCTCTTTCCCTGTTTTTTAACATCTACATCGTCTCTCGCTGCGTGTAATCTCACTTCTTTGTTCGTCAAGAACCGTTGCCGGACTCCCTCCCCATCGACCACACCTACCAGAATTTGTGTCATCATAATTTTTACTAATCTATACAAATTACAGAATGCAAAAACATCATTTTTGTGGCAAAAAGATGAAGATCCAATCCAATGACTTTGAATCGAATTCATTTTGGTACTATAAAGTTGTTTGATTTGATCCACTTTGTATGCTTATTTTTGTTTGCAGACATGTTAATGGCGATAGAAATTGCCCACTGGTTTTTGAATATATAATAATCTTTTTTCGTTAATGGTGACAAAAGTTGCCCTGTTGTTTTTTTAATAACATAATCTTTTTTTTATTTCCAAACTTTTACTTATTAATGGCAGAATAGAAATAAAATAAATAAATGACCTGACACATCATCAAGGTAACCTACAAACCTACTAATTACGCAATATTAGAACAACTAAAAGTTAAGTGACTTTAAAGAGACAAAAAAAGATCGAGTGACTTTAATGGAACAAATTAGAAACTTGGCTACTATTCTACAAAGTTGCCTATCTAAGTTTGCTAATATACCCTTAGACTAATATTAAATATATAAATTAAATGAAGTAAAATGAAACAATTTTTTTGTTGAAATTTCTTCTTTTTTATTCTTACAAAAAATTTCTTCTCATTTCAACCCTCCACTACTAGTATATATATATATATATGGGAAAGTTCATTCGGGAACACTTAAAAAGTGGGAAACGAGGGAACACACTTAAAAATTATACTTAACATGTTAAAAATTATTTTTTTTTAATTTTTTTCGGCGCTTTTTCTTATAAATACAAGTAGAAACGTTTTTAATAAAAAAAATCAAAAACTAAAAACATAAAAAAAATTTTAAAAAACACTTATATATTATAGAATTAACTTAACATGTTAAAAATCAATTTTTTTAAAAATTTTTTAGCGCTTTTCTTTATAAAAAGAAGGAGAAATTAGTCGAATAAAAAAATATTTTTTCTGAAAAAAAATAGCCTTTTTTAATTGTTTTTTTTAATATTTTTAGTTTTTGATTTTTTTTATTAAAAATGCTTCTACAAGTATATATATATGGAGAAGTACCGAAAAAGATTTTTAAAAAATTAATTTTTAACATGTTAAGTTAAATTTTTAAGAGTGTTCCCCGGTTCCCCACTTTTTTAGTGTTCCCCAATGAACCTCACACTATATATATATATATATATATATATATATATATATATGGGGCTTCTAGAATGAGAACTATCTCGAGTTGTAAGAACCGCGAGAACTACTTGATCCGGGGCGAGGTGGACCAATTTTTTTTCAAAAACGTAGAAGCATGTATTATAAACACATTCGTAAAAAAAATTTTAAAAAAAATGCCGTGCGTGTAGTTTTTTACACCACAAGTTTGTGGTTTACGAGTTCCGTAAGAACTCGTAAACCACAAACTTGTGGTGTAAAAAACTACACGCACGGCATTTTTTTTTTAAATTTTTTTACGAATGTGTTTATAATACATGCATCTACGTTTTTGAAAAAAAAAATTTGGTCCACCTCGCCCTGTACGGTGTGGTTCTCGCCGTTCTTACAACTCGAGGTGGTTCTCATTCTAGCGGTCCCATATATATATATATATATATATATGTATATATATATATATATATATATAGCATTTAGTTAATTAATTAATTATAAAATCAAAACTGACGAATACGTCAAATCTTATTAACATTAAAACGAGCATGCACTCTCGCATCTCCTAACTCGTTTAATATTTAATAAGATCATTTTAGCCGACAAATTAATCTAATACCACCAAAATAGGGAAAGGTCTGTAATAATCTCAACTAGAAGTCATCGGTCATTGACAGTCCTACCTTTATTCCCCCCACCAGTCCCACCTTTCACCTATTTTTCCTACACCGGTCCCCCGTTAAAAAAACTTAACGGAGTTATGTTTTTTTCCAAATTACAAACAGTTTTTTATGGCTTTTGATCAGAACGACGATACGAGCCTATTGATGTAAATCTTACCTCAAAACGGTGCTCCAAACGATGAAAACGGTGCTTCAAATCGGGTGTTTAAATTTCCAATTAACAAAATTCAAGTCATTTGGAGCACTATTTCGATGTAAGTTTTACATAAATGGACTTGTATCGTTGTTCTGATCAAAAGCTCTAAAAAATCTGTTTGTAATTTGGAAAAAAGCTTGATTCCGTTAAGTTTTTTTTTTAAAGGGGGACCGGTGTAGGAAAAATAGGTGAAATGTGGGACTGGTGGGGGGAATATTCAAAGATGGGACTGTTAATGGCCAATGACCTCTAGTTGGGATTATTACAGACCAATTCCCCCACCAAAATATGTTGATAATACTAAAATTACCAACATTCATCCCCCATTTTAATGATATCCATGATTAACTTAAAGCACTTCTCAAACAAACATAAACTTATGCATAAATGAAAAATCGCAACGATTGAAGTTCACATTAGTATATTACACATTCCAAATATTCAAATATTAGGGTGTCACTATTGATTGAACTCTTTTCTATTCATAATGAATACATGAAGATAATATGCACATAAGTTCACAAATTCATATGTTCTTACTTGACATGATATTTTACTAGACAACACTATCACCATATGCATGAGCTCATGAATCATGCTATGTATAATACACAACCGTCTAGACTTTCCATTATACATCTGATTATAAACCTGCCAGCACTATCAAACCTAATAGATATTGGTGATATCAGTTTTGACCACAAAAGAATCCCAAAGATCAAATTTCTTAGCCATTTAACTTCTTTACCAGCTTTGATAAAGCTTCAAATTGAGATTCCATTGTTGAATTTGTGATGCAAGTTTACTTCTTTGAAGGCCAAGAGATAGCACCTCCTCCAAGTAGGAATACCCATCCACTTAGTTATACAACTTGCATCAGAATACTATTCTAAAACTTACTATTCTAAAACTGATGGAAAACCTTAATAATAGAAACCATAGATCGTCGTTCTTTTTAGGCATTCAAAATCTATTCACAGCTTGCCAATGCCGAGTACTTGGAGTACTAGTAAATCTACTCAGTTTCCCACAGCATATGCTAAATCAGGCTTTATACAAATCATAGCCTTGTACAAATCATAGCATGGATACATTAGGCATCCAATTACTTTAAACGCTCCATTTGTGAAATAGATTCACCTTGATTATGCACAAGTGAGATATTAGGACCTACAGGAGTACTATCTGGAAAACAAAGTAATTAAATTTCTTCAACACTTTCCCAAAGTAATTAGAATGTGTCATTAATATACCCTTATTCCTCCCTCTTATCCTTATTCCTAGTATAACAACATCCTCCCCCAGATCCTTCATATCAAACAATTACTTCTTTACCAGAAGAATCAAGATTGCTACATACATATCTATTTGCTTGGTTCAGAAAGAACCTATTAGATAAGATCACCTTAGTAGTACTTGTTTTGGTTTTTGCCTAGGAATTGATCATCTTCAATATTTAAAAAATATTGATCTTGATGTCCAACTTAACTCCTAGTCCTTTTAACAAAATAAATTTTAATGTCATAACCAAAAGATTTAGTTTTTTCTTGTTCTCATGCTTTTCTTAGGTTGAGAAGGAACATATATAGTATTAGTACCAATAGATGCTTATTAGAATCAATAGCTACATTTTCAATAGAAATAAAACCCTTTTACGAGAATTATGGATGATATCCCTTGATTCTTGACAATTTTTACACACACCCAGTCATTAGTTCCAAGATCTAGAACATACAACACTACAAGTCTAAACTCATACATAACTCAATTCCAGGCTGTTCCACCAAAGTTCACCAGGGGTAAATTTTTTCATTAACCATTTCGTTTACAACTCCTCTGTGTCTTAACCAATTTTTTATATTTATTTATTTTAGACTTTATCCTTTGCATTTAACAAGTACGTATTTAAGACTTTATCCTTTGCATTTAAAAAGTATGTATGGCGAAATCGAGAGGCATCATCTATAAAAGTAATAACAAACGTTTAGTTCTCATAGATGAATTTGCAAGAAATCACATGGATCACTATATAATAGTTCTAATAGCTTAGACTCATTTTTTAATATCCTTAAAAGAAGTAAGTTATTTTAGTTAACATGCAAGTTTTATATTTGCCAAGGTTCATTTCAGAAACCGGAACCTTTAACCTTTTATAGTCTATATGCTAAAGAACTTCCACCATGTAATTCTATGCATATGGGTTTTGACATCTATGTAATCCATGTTGAACTCACTAACTCATTGAGAACTCTTACAATTCAAAATAAAGAACAATTAAATATATATACCGGTAAGAAAACAAAATCGATATGTTTAAAATTTACTTCAACGAAACTATCCTTCAAATTTTGTTAGGGAGTTTTCCCACCATCTTCAATTTATGAAAAGTGTTTGGTCCAAAACCGATCCTCAAAGAGACTTAAAATTTACAGTTATCAAAACAATCATCCTTATGGATTACAACTGCATTATTCTTACTTTGTGGTGATGTGACATACGTGGTTTTATTTCAAACCAACCAACGATTCCAATAATATAAATAATTCTACCAGGAATTATTAACCACAAATCTAGAATAAAATCTATTTTATTAATTGTAATTCTACCAGGAATTGTTAACCACAAATCTAGAATAAAATCCTTTTTCGCTCTGAATTTTTATGAAACGTGAGTCCTCGACTTTGTACTTCAAATCTTCAAATACCCTCTGGCTACAAAATCTCTAAAACTAGTTTCTGATGATTAGTGCACAACCACAAAATATTTTGTGTTTCTTTTTGTTGTGTCGAAGATCACAAGAGATCAAAATATTTTACTTTGACTTTGCAAGTCAAAAACCATAAGATTCATTGATCTTCTTCTTCTTTTGAAAGAGCACCCAAAGAAATAAATGTTTATTTCTTATTATACTCAAAAGCAAACCATTATATACCGAGAATAGTACACTGGTTTTCCAAAACCAACTATTTAAATAACAATGATTTACGATTTTTCGCTCACAACATGCGAGAAAACCAATCGTTCAATCCAATAGTATTTTAATTTCAAAATTAAATGGAACATTTAAATCCACACAATATGTTTCCAAAGTCAACAAAATTTTGTAGTTAAAACAAGAATTTAATAAACTAATATCATGATCTAGCTTTACTACCTAATGTCTCACATTTACAGAAGTGTTACTCACTTCTAAAACAAAAGGACATATGAAAGCTCTCAGTTATTATTTTTCCGAGAGAATTCAAGAACCAAAATTAAAACATGTTCCCTTTCCCAATTCTTTCTCCATTTAATCATATTACAATTGAGTGATTTACTAAAGAACCGTAGATAGGAGTGAACCCATTTAGACTTTTAAAATACTAAAATTCATAGAAACCATACGAAAACCATAAACCATTCATGTCTACCTATTCTTCGACGAAAAATTATCTTTAAAGCTTTTAAACAAATATAATAATTACTAGTCATGTGTTCCGAAAAATCACATGAATCACCACCCAATTTTTATTCCATAGATTTATCAATTTTCAGAGGAAAAACAATTCATAAAACTTCCTTTGGATAATTCATTCCAATAATCTACCACGCCCATAGGAAGCAAAACCGGGTGAAATCCGGGCGAAATATGGGGAAAATAGAAGAAAGTGTCTAGACAAGCCCCATGCCTCGGAAGACACGCCCCGTGCCTCATATCCCGACACCACTAGACACCTTCAAAAGCCCACTGCGCGAAATTCAGGCTAAGGAAACCAGGCACACCCCGTGCCTCGGTAGTACAAGACAAAGAGAAAGCTTCTGGAATATTTGGTCACAAAGTTGACCACGACCCGTGTGTACCAGACACGACCCGTGCTTCTAATACTGGCTAAAACACGTCACAAAACTGGGCACGACCCATGCCTTCCATGCACGGGGTGTGCCTCACCCCAGCCAACCTATAAATTGAGGCCTTTTCTACCATCTTCACTTGCTCATTCTCTCCCCTCTTCTCCACTACACACTTCTCTTTTACCTACACTCTCTAATCATTGTAATCATTAGGAAAAACGTAAGTATCATTAGTGTAATCAAGTTTTTAATGATTTATATAATCTTTTCAAGTTTGATCTTATCTTCTTCCATGGGCATTCTTGGCTGGATTCTTGAGGTGTTTAGGGAAACTTACACCTTTGATGTTAAGCGAGCTAAGGAAGATCATGGGTAAACAAGGTGTGTGTGTTAATGACTTTAATCAATTAACATAGTTTATTACAAGTGAGAGAAATAATAGTTTCGCCATTAACTTAATTGGGTCATTAGAGTTTCCACCTAATCCATAAGATCTACCAACAATCTCGTGACGCCATTAACGTCGTTCAGGTTTTCTATGTCTATGTTTATGTAGAGTCAAAACATGTTGATGATCTTAGTGGAGGTTAAAGGTTTTGGATGGGACTTCGGTTTGGTAAGCTCTCACCTTTACGTGGAGATAAACCAAAAGAGTTATATATAAAAGTAACTACCTCAGGGGAATTGACGAGTCACTGACGAACTAATAGAAACTAATATACATATCCCTTAGACTATTTAATTAATTAATACTATATTCCGGTTTCGAATGGCGTTTCCATGTTGATTCAACATGGAAGGGTCGAGTGTGTTAGGATTCTGACCCAAATACTACACAATAATACGCATTCTCACACACAGTTCCACATCAATCGAGCCCTTGCAACCCCATGACCCGATCTAGTTAACATGACATCAAGAGGTAAGTTAATCCTAAATACCCCTTCTCCTATCATTGATTCATACCCTTTTATTTTCTTCTTGAGCCATTTATTTTTCTTTTCTTTTTGTTTATTCTTTTTAACAGCTCCCACATTTGGACTTGGTTAGACGTTAACGCCGACTCGATACTAAAACTCTTGTATCCTTGGATGACTTCAGTATCTTACCATCATTATATTATGTCAGCGATGAGTGCACTTGCTTAAGGTGAGTTGTAGTGTGATAGTAGTTTATCGTGTTTTTAAAAATATTAAAACTTGAACTAGTGTATAAAACAACCTAAAATTAACCGTCTTTTATAAGCACACCGACACACGTGACACGTCAATACTCATTGTGTTTTACGTTATTTGTATTGTGTAACATGCAACTGGCTTTTCATTTTTTTTAAAGTATAACAATAGGGTACTTATATTAAAGATAAAAAGATGCTCGATTATGATATAATTTTTTTAAAAACGATTGACGTATAAAAGGTTACAGACGTTTAAAAAAATGGTGCGGGGGGGGGGGGGATAGTACGTAACTTGCATGTGTTTTTCTCTTGGCCAAAATTACCCTTTCCCACTTGATTTCTCTTTAGACACTTCACACTTGTCACTCTATAGTAGCTTCTTACCATTTGTACTATAACTCAACCCCATATATGTTTGCTATTTATTTTTTTTTATTTTAATTGCAAGTTTACAGATGTTGATCAAACTAGGGTGTTCATCATTCGGTTATAACCGAATTAAACGAAAAGCAAACTGAATCGAATAAAATTCAGTTATATGGTTTAATTTATAACCGTAACTGAATTCAAATTCGGTTATTCGGTTTGGTGTTTGGTATGAATTTTTAGTTAAATTCGAGCAATTCGGTTTAACCGAGTTAACCATTTTTAATATTTTAATTTTATAAAAATTATAGAGTAAATTACACGTTTCGGCCTTTATGTTTGCATCATATTACAATCTGGATAGCATTTAACTTTAATAATTACAATTACAATCACAATCCTTTATTTGCAAAACCCATTACACCTTAGGTCCTTTAATCCTAACTTGGTTACTTTTCATAGTTAAATCTAGTCATGTGCGTTGCATATGAGGGTATAATCGTCTTTTTACCTATTTATTAAAAGAATAACAAACAAAAAATTAATCCATATATGTGTTAAAACCCCTTTCAAATCAAACTCATCTTTCTCTCCCTACCTACAGTCTTGCACCCACCACCACCAACAACCACCACTAACCACCATCACACAACCACCACTAACCACCACCTGCAACCAATACTAACCACCCTCACAAAAATTTAAATGACGATCTTGAAACCCTAAACCCACTACAATCAGCACAACCGCCCTAGCACCACCACCACCATAACATTATTTATTTCTCTCTGTCTCCCTACGTCCTTCTTTTCCGTTAACCATCCCAACATGACGAGTACCACCAGTCGACCTTAATTTTTATATTTTCTTGTTCGATTTGCGGCAGTTGATTGGTGATTGGTTGCCATAGGAGGAAGGTATTTGTCAGAGGGTGGAGGAGAGGCGATGTTGTTGGGGACGTTGAGAAGCCAGATCTGTAAATCGCAGATCTGTCGAGATGGTGGAGGAGAAGTGTTGTTGCGACAAGGGAGTGGTGGGGGTAGGGGAGTACCTCCATTCGACCTTAAGGTTTCTAAGAATAAACAAGTTTGTGCTTTCTTTGAATGGATTATTTGAACGAAATGTGTTTCCGAGAGATTGATACCGAATAAACGTTTAATCATTTCTTGATTGAACCTAGTAACAGACTTGTTTAATCATTTGTTTTGTTTAATTGTTGTCGGGAATTCGATTGTCGATTGGCAATGGTTTTAGTTTATAGAGAGAGTTTAAATAAGTGACGGTGGTAGTAGAGGCGGGGCGATGGTGGTAGTCGTAATTGGCGGTGGTGATGTTGCTGGCATTCGTGGTTGTTTTACTCTAGAAAGGGAGAGAGTTTAAAGACGATGACATAAGATGTTGTTTATATGTTATATTTCTTGTTTTATTTATTGAGAAGCATTTTAGATAAAAACGTGAAATGACTAGAATACTCTTAAGTGAATAGACTTAAATGAAAATTTTAACTAGGTTAGTGCTAAAGGACCTACGGTGTAATGGGTTTTACAAATAAAGGATTGTGACTGTAATTATTGAAGTTAAAGGCTATTTATTGCAATCTGATACAAACATAAAGGACGAAAAGTGTAATTTACCCAAAATTATAGAGTAAATTGCCATTTTAGTCCCTGAGTTTTGTCCAAATTTGTCATTTTGATCCAAATAGTTTTTTTTTGCATCTGGGTCCCTGACTTTTACATTTTGTTGCCATTTTAATCATTTTGTTTAACTCCATCCAAAAACCCAGTTTGTAACAGGGGTATTTTGGGGATTTCCTTAAAAAATGTTTTCAGTTGCCATTTTGATCCAATTCCAAAAAATCAAAAAAATTCCAAAAAATTCAAAAAATTCTAAAAAATCATAAAAATTCTAAAAACTTCAAAAAAATATAAAAATAAAAAAAAATTCTAAAAAATCATACGAATTCTAAAAAATCAAAAAAATTCTAAAAAATCCAAAAATCATTAAATGTTTCGGCACGAACCGTTTCGACCCGTACCGTTTCGAACCGAACCGTTTCGACCCGTACCGTATCGAACCGACCGTTTCGACGCGAACCGTTTCGAACCCGTACCGTATCGAACCGTACCGTTTCGACGCGAACCGTTTCGAACCGTACCGTTTCGACCCGTACCGTATCGAACTGAACCGTTTCGACGCGAACCGTTTCGAACCGTACCGTTTCGACCCGTACCGTTTCGACGCGAACCGTTTCGAGCCGAACCGTTTCGAGCCGAACCGTTTCGACCCGTACCGTTTCGAACCCGAACCGTTTCGAGCCGAACCGTTTCGACGCGAAGTGTTTCGACCCGTACCGTTTCGAACCGTACCGTTTCGACGCGAACCGTTTCGAACCGAACCGTTTCGACCCGTACCGTATCGAACCGAACCGTTTCGACGCGAACCGTTTCGAACCGTACCGTTTAGACCCGTACCGTATCGAACCGAACCGAACCGTTTCGACGCGAACCGTTTCGACCCGAACCGTTTTGAACCGTACCGTTTCGAACCCGAACCGTTTCGAGCCGAACCGTTTCGAACCGTACCGTTTCGACGTGAACCGTTTCGAACCGAACCGTATCGAACCGAAGTGTTTTCGGCTTCGAAACGGTACGGGTCGAAACGGTTCGCGTCGAAACGGTTCAGCTCGAAACAGTTCGGGTCGAAATGGTACGGGTCGAAACGGTTCGGCTCGAAACGGTTCGGTTCAAAACGGCACGGTTCGGTTCGAAACGGTACGGGTCGAAACGGTTCGGCTTGAAACGGTTCGGCTTCGAAACGGTACGGGTCGAAACGGTTCAGCTCGAAACGGATCGTGTTCGAAACGGTTCGCGCCAAAACGGTTCGTGTTCGAAACGGTTCGCGCCGAAACGGATTTTTGGATTTTTTAGAATTATTTGGATTTTTTAGAATTTTTATGTTTTTTTAGGAATTCTATCAAAATGGCAACTGAAAAGGTTTAAATTGAAAAGAGTAACTGGGTTTTTGGATGGAGTTAGGCAAAGTGATCAAAATGGCAACAAAATGTAAAAGTCAGGGACTCAGATGCAAAAAAAAAAAAAACTATTTGGATCAAAATGGCAAATTTGGACAAAACTCAGGGACTAAAATGGCAATTTACTCAAAATTATATATACATGTGTTTAATTTAATAGCCCAACCCAAGACCAAAATCCATTAGCCCAAATATACAACTATCAAGTCCAAAACTTATAGCCCAAATCGTCTCCTAGCTTCTCACGTATCACGTTGTTTACTCAAAACCCTAGACTATTCGACTGTTTGGACTCTTACTTTGGTTTTAAACTCATTTAAATTTAGTCATTTTGTTTTAAACTACTTTGGGTTGTGTGTATTCTGGTGTGGAGGGGGGGGGTTAAACTTTTGGTATTAGTATGTTTTAATATTGTGTTAAATGAATAAATGATGCGTTTGTAGTTGTGAATAAAGAGGTAAATGTTCCACGAAACAAGGGAAAAAATAATTTGGTTGAATTCGCTTAATCTGGTTAAATTCGATTTTAACCAAAAACCAAACCGAATTTGAATTCGGTTATTCGATTCGGTTATAGTTGCCACAAATTCGGTTCGGTGTTTGGTTATGACCTTAAGAAGAAAAAAAATAAAAACCAAATTAATTGAACCATATTAACCAAATTAACTTAACTGTAAATCGTACCATTGAACATCCTTAGATCAAATGGTCTCTCTCTACACCTATTTAACCCCTCGCTCTCTCTAACTTATCAATAACAACAATACTATATTCAAACACTACCGGCAAATGGTGGTGAGTGGTGTGACAGAGAGTGGTTAGCGGTGACGGGTTGTGTTCAACGGTGATGGTATGTGGTGGTGTGATGGTTGTAGGTACAGATGAGCATTTGGTACTGCATATCAGTACCGAATTTCCCATATCGAATTATTTTCGGTACCGATCCGGTACCCACTTTTTGGCGTTTTCGGTACCGGTAATTTTGTTTCAGTATTAGTAGTATACTGATTTTTACCTTCAAATACTGGTACCGTACCTTACCGAACATTTTCGGTACTGGTACCCAATTTTGGTGATTTTCGGTACCAATACCACACTCATCCCTGGTTGTAGGAGGGTGGAGCAACGGTGATGGTATGTGGTTTACGATGGTATGTTTGGTGACTACGGGGGATGGTTGTTCGACTGGTGCGGGTGGAGACGGTGGTTGACGGTGGTTAGCTTAGATATGTGTAGAGCTTAAAGAAAATGTTTAAAATTGTTTTAAATGTCTTGTGTTAGAGATAAAGAGAGAGAAAGACTAGTATGATTATATAAATTACCCTCTTTCAAACGATGCGTGTAATCACACGAAACAGAAGTCATGGAACAAAAAAAATAGTCCTCGTCAAACCAAACATATAGAAGGACACATGGTGGTTAAAATTTAAAAGGAAAGGACTTACATAGCAAAAAATTTGGGGGACACAAGTTGCTCCAGACATCAAACTACAAGGGCGTAAGTTGCACCTTACTCTTTTTTTTATTTCTATAACACTAACCTTATAACTAAAAGAAACGAAAAGTAAAAATAAAAATAAACTAGTTAGTAGTAATCTTTATTTTATTAGTTTTCAAGTTTCTGATGATCGTCTAATAAACCTAATCCTTCAATGGTAAATTCTGGAACTTTTTGAAAAAAAAAAATATTTTTTCTCAGTTTTAATATATACAACCGTTGAGGACTCCTTCCCCGTCCGGAACTCCGGACCCCATCTTAAGACAACACCACCGGACGCCACCTACAACGTGGGCAAATGCAACCCACTCATTCGGATTAAAGCCACCTCATTTCCGCCACCTACAACGTGGGCAAATCCAATAGTATTTTAATTTCAAAATTAAATGGAACATTTAAATCCACACAATATGTTTCCAAAGTCAACAAAATTTTGTAGTTAAAACAAGAATTTAATAAACTAATATCATGATCTAGCTTTACTACCTAATGTCTCACATTTACAGAAGTGTTACTCACTTCTAAAACAAAAGGACATATGAAAGCTCTCAGTTATTATTTTTCCGAGAGAATTCAAGAACCAAAATTAAAACATGTTCCCTTTCCCAATTCTTTCTCCATTTAATCATATTACAATTGAGTGATTTACTAAAGAACCGTAGATAGGAGTGAACCCATTTAGACTTTTAAAATACTAAAATTCATAGAAACCATACGAAAACCATAAACCATTCATGTCTACCTATTCTTCGACGAAAAATTATCTTTAAAGCTTTTAAACAAATATAATAATTACTAGTCATGTGTTCCGAAAAATCACATGAATCACCACCCAATTTTTATTCCATAGATTTATCAATTTTCAGAGGAAAAACAATTCATAAAACTTCCTTTGGATAATTCATTCCAATAATCTACCACGCCCATAGGAAGCAAAACCGGGTGAAATCCGGGCGAAATATGGGGAAAATAGAAGAAAGTGTCTAGACAAGCCCCATGCCTCGGAAGACACGCCCCGTGCCTCATATCCCGACACCACTAGACACCTTCAAAAGCCCACTGCGCGAAATTCAGGCTAAGGAAACCAGGCACACCCCGTGCCTCGGTAGTACAAGACAAAGAGAAAGCTTCTGGAATATTTGGTCACAAAGTTGACCACGACCCGTGTGTACCAGACACGACCCGTGCTTCTAATACTGGCTAAAACACGTCACAAAACTGGGCACGACCCATGCCTTCCATGCACGGGGTGTGCCTCACCCCAGCCAACCTATAAATTGAGGCCTTTTCTACCATCTTCACTTGCTCATTCTCTCCCCTCTTCTCCACTACACACTTCTCTTTTACCTACACTCTCTAATCATTGTAATCATTAGGAAAAACGTAAGTATCATTAGTGTAATCAAGTTTTTAATGATTTATATAATCTTTTCAAGTTTGATCTTATCTTCTTCCATGGGCATTCTTGGCTGGATTCTTGAGGTGTTTAGGGAAACTTACACCTTTGATGTTAAGCGAGCTAAGGAAGATCATGGGTAAACAAGGTGTGTGTGTTAATGACTTTAATCAATTAACATAGTTTATTACAAGTGAGAGAAATAATAGTTTCGCCATTAACTTAATTGGGTCATTAGAGTTTCCACCTAATCCATAAGATCTACCAACAATCTCGTGACGCCATTAACGTCGTTCAGGTTTTCTATGTCTATGTTTATGTAGAGTCAAAACATGTTGATGATCTTAGTGGAGGTTAAAGGTTTTGGATGGGACTTCGGTTTGGTAAGCTCTCACCTTTACGTGGAGATAAACCAAAAGAGTTATATATAAAAGTAACTACCTCAGGGGAATTGACGAGTCACTGACGAACTAATAGAAACTAATATACATATCCCTTAGACTATTTAATTAATTAATACTATATTCCGGTTTCGAATGGCGTTTCCATGTTGATTCAACATGGAAGGGTCGAGTGTGTTAGGATTCTGACCCAAATACTACACAATAATACGCATTCTCACACACAGTTCCACATCAATCGAGCCCTTGCAACCCCATGACCCGATCTAGTTAACATGACATCAAGAGGTAAGTTAATCCTAAATACCCCTTCTCCTATCATTGATTCATACCCTTTTATTTTCTTCTTGAGCCATTTATTTTTCTTTTCTTTTTGTTTATTCTTTTTAACAGCTCCCACATTTGGACTTGGTTAGACGTTAACGCCGACTCGATACTAAAACTCTTGTATCCTTGGATGACTTCAGTATCTTACCATCATTATATTATGTCAGCGATGAGTGCACTTGCTTAAGGTGAGTTGTAGTGTGATAGTAGTTTATCGTGTTTTTAAAAATATTAAAACTTGAACTAGTGTATAAAACAACCTAAAATTAACCGTCTTTTATAAGCACACCGACACACGTGACACGTCAATACTCATTGTGTTTTACGTTATTTGTATTGTGTAACATGCAACTGGCTTTTCATTTTTTTTAAAGTATAACAATAGGGTACTTATATTAAAGATAAAAAGATGCTCGATTATGATATAATTTTTTTAAAAACGATTGACGTATAAAAGGTTACAGACGTTTAAAAAAATGGTGCGGGGGGGGGGGGATAGTACGTAACTTGCATGTGTTTTTCTCTTGGCCAAAATTACCCTTTCCCACTTGATTTCTCTTTAGACACTTCACACTTGTCACTCTATAGTAGCTTCTTACCATTTGTACTATAACTCAACCCCATATATGTTTGCTATTTATTTTTTTTTATTTTAATTGCAAGTTTACAGATGTTGATCAAACTAGGGTGTTCATCATTCGGTTATAACCGAATTAAACGAAAAGCAAACTGAATCGAATAAAATTCAGTTATATGGTTTAATTTATAACCGTAACTGAATTCAAATTCGGTTATTCGGTTTGGTGTTTGGTATGAATTTTTAGTTAAATTCGAGCAATTCGGTTTAACCGAGTTAACCATTTTTAATATTTTAATTTTATAAAAATTATAGAGTAAATTACACGTTTCGGCCTTTATGTTTGCATCATATTACAATCTGGATAGCATTTAACTTTAATAATTACAATTACAATCACAATCCTTTATTTGCAAAACCCATTACACCTTAGGTCCTTTAATCCTAACTTGGTTACTTTTCATAGTTAAATCTAGTCATGTGCGTTGCATATGAGGGTATAATCGTCTTTTTACCTATTTATTAAAAGAATAACAAACAAAAAATTAATCCATATATGTGTTAAAACCCCTTTCAAATCAAACTCATCTTTCTCTCCCTACCTACAGTCTTGCACCCACCACCACCAACAACCACCACTAACCACCATCACACAACCACCACTAACCACCACCTGCAACCAATACTAACCACCCTCACAAAAATTTAAATGACGATCTTGAAACCCTAAACCCACTACAATCAGCACAACCGCCCTAGCACCACCACCACCATAACATTATTTATTTCTCTCTGTCTCCCTACGTCCTTCTTTTCCGTTAACCATCCCAACATGACGAGTACCACCAGTCGACCTTAATTTTTATATTTTCTTGTTCGATTTGCGGCAGTTGATTGGTGATTGGTTGCCATAGGAGGAAGGTATTTGTCAGAGGGTGGAGGAGAGGCGATGTTGTTGGGGACGTTGAGAAGCCAGATCTGTAAATCGCAGATCTGTCGAGATGGTGGAGGAGAAGTGTTGTTGCGACAAGGGAGTGGTGGGGGTAGGGGAGTACCTCCATTCGACCTTAAGGTTTCTAAGAATAAACAAGTTTGTGCTTTCTTTGAATGGATTATTTGAACGAAATGTGTTTCCGAGAGATTGATACCGAATAAACGTTTAATCATTTCTTGATTGAACCTAGTAACAGACTTGTTTAATCATTTGTTTTGTTTAATTGTTGTCGGGAATTCGATTGTCGATTGGCAATGGTTTTAGTTTATAGAGAGAGTTTAAATAAGTGACGGTGGTAGTAGAGGCGGGGCGATGGTGGTAGTCGTAATTGGCGGTGGTGATGTTGCTGGCATTCGTGGTTGTTTTACTCTAGAAAGGGAGAGAGTTTAAAGACGATGACATAAGATGTTGTTTATATGTTATATTTCTTGTTTTATTTATTGAGAAGCATTTTAGATAAAAACGTGAAATGACTAGAATACTCTTAAGTGAATAGACTTAAATGAAAATTTTAACTAGGTTAGTGCTAAAGGACCTACGGTGTAATGGGTTTTACAAATAAAGGATTGTGACTGTAATTATTGAAGTTAAAGGCTATTTATTGCAATCTGATACAAACATAAAGGACGAAAAGTGTAATTTACCCAAAATTATAGAGTAAATTGCCATTTTAGTCCCTGAGTTTTGTCCAAATTTGTCATTTTGATCCAAATAGTTTTTTTTTGCATCTGGGTCCCTGACTTTTACATTTTGTTGCCATTTTAATCATTTTGTTTAACTCCATCCAAAAACCCAGTTTGTAACAGGGGTATTTTGGGGATTTCCTTAAAAAATGTTTTCAGTTGCCATTTTGATCCAATTCCAAAAAATCAAAAAAATTCCAAAAAATTCAAAAAATTCTAAAAAATCATAAAAATTCTAAAAACTTCAAAAAAATATAAAAATAAAAAAAAATTCTAAAAAATCATACGAATTCTAAAAAATCAAAAAAATTCTAAAAAATCCAAAAATCATTAAATGTTTCGGCACGAACCGTTTCGACCCGTACCGTTTCGAACCGAACCGTTTCGACCCGTACCGTATCGAACCGACCGTTTCGACGCGAACCGTTTCGAACCCGTACCGTATCGAACCGTACCGTTTCGACGCGAACCGTTTCGAACCGTACCGTTTCGACCCGTACCGTATCGAACTGAACCGTTTCGACGCGAACCGTTTCGAACCGTACCGTTTCGACCCGTACCGTTTCGACGCGAACCGTTTCGAGCCGAACCGTTTCGAGCCGAACCGTTTCGACCCGTACCGTTTCGAACCCGAACCGTTTCGAGCCGAACCGTTTCGACGCGAAGTGTTTCGACCCGTACCGTTTCGAACCGTACCGTTTCGACGCGAACCGTTTCGAACCGAACCGTTTCGACCCGTACCGTATCGAACCGAACCGTTTCGACGCGAACCGTTTCGAACCGTACCGTTTAGACCCGTACCGTATCGAACCGAACCGAACCGTTTCGACGCGAACCGTTTCGACCCGAACCGTTTTGAACCGTACCGTTTCGAACCCGAACCGTTTCGAGCCGAACCGTTTCGAACCGTACCGTTTCGACGTGAACCGTTTCGAACCGAACCGTATCGAACCGAAGTGTTTTCGGCTTCGAAACGGTACGGGTCGAAACGGTTCGCGTCGAAACGGTTCAGCTCGAAACAGTTCGGGTCGAAATGGTACGGGTCGAAACGGTTCGGCTCGAAACGGTTCGGTTCAAAACGGCACGGTTCGGTTCGAAACGGTACGGGTCGAAACGGTTCGGCTTGAAACGGTTCGGCTTCGAAACGGTACGGGTCGAAACGGTTCAGCTCGAAACGGATCGTGTTCGAAACGGTTCGCGCCAAAACGGTTCGTGTTCGAAACGGTTCGCGCCGAAACGGATTTTTGGATTTTTTAGAATTATTTGGATTTTTTAGAATTTTTATGTTTTTTTAGGAATTCTATCAAAATGGCAACTGAAAAGGTTTAAATTGAAAAGAGTAACTGGGTTTTTGGATGGAGTTAGGCAAAGTGATCAAAATGGCAACAAAATGTAAAAGTCAGGGACTCAGATGCAAAAAAAAAAAAAACTATTTGGATCAAAATGGCAAATTTGGACAAAACTCAGGGACTAAAATGGCAATTTACTCAAAATTATATATACATGTGTTTAATTTAATAGCCCAACCCAAGACCAAAATCCATTAGCCCAAATATACAACTATCAAGTCCAAAACTTATAGCCCAAATCGTCTCCTAGCTTCTCACGTATCACGTTGTTTACTCAAAACCCTAGACTATTCGACTGTTTGGACTCTTACTTTGGTTTTAAACTCATTTAAATTTAGTCATTTTGTTTTAAACTACTTTGGGTTGTGTGTATTCTGGTGTGGAGGGGGGGGGGGGTTAAACTTTTGGTATTAGTATGTTTTAATATTGTGTTAAATGAATAAATGATGCGTTTGTAGTTGTGAATAAAGAGGTAAATGTTCCACGAAACAAGGGAAAAAATAATTTGGTTGAATTCGCTTAATCTGGTTAAATTCGATTTTAACCAAAAACCAAACCGAATTTGAATTCGGTTATTCGATTCGGTTATAGTTGCCACAAATTCGGTTCGGTGTTTGGTTATGACCTTAAGAAGAAAAAAAATAAAAACCAAATTAATTGAACCATATTAACCAAATTAACTTAACTGTAAATCGTACCATTGAACATCCTTAGATCAAATGGTCTCTCTCTACACCTATTTAACCCCTCGCTCTCTCTAACTTATCAATAACAACAATACTATATTCAAACACTACCGGCAAATGGTGGTGAGTGGTGTGACAGAGAGTGGTTAGCGGTGACGGGTTGTGTTCAACGGTGATGGTATGTGGTGGTGTGATGGTTGTAGGTACAGATGAGCATTTGGTACTGCATATCAGTACCGAATTTCCCATATCGAATTATTTTCGGTACCGATCCGGTACCCACTTTTTGGCGTTTTCGGTACCGGTAATTTTGTTTCAGTATTAGTAGTATACTGATTTTTACCTTCAAATACTGGTACCGTACCTTACCGAACATTTTCGGTACTGGTACCCAATTTTGGTGATTTTCGGTACCAATACCACACTCATCCCTGGTTGTAGGAGGGTGGAGCAACGGTGATGGTATGTGGTTTACGATGGTATGTTTGGTGACTACGGGGGATGGTTGTTCGACTGGTGCGGGTGGAGACGGTGGTTGACGGTGGTTAGCTTAGATATGTGTAGAGCTTAAAGAAAATGTTTAAAATTGTTTTAAATGTCTTGTGTTAGAGATAAAGAGAGAGAAAGACTAGTATGATTATATAAATTACCCTCTTTCAAACGATGCGTGTAATCACACGAAACAGAAGTCATGGAACAAAAAAAATAGTCCTCGTCAAACCAAACATATAGAAGGACACATGGTGGTTAAAATTTAAAAGGAAAGGACTTACATAGCAAAAAATTTGGGGGACACAAGTTGCTCCAGACATCAAACTACAAGGGCGTAAGTTGCACCTTACTCTTTTTTTTATTTCTATAACACTAACCTTATAACTAAAAGAAACGAAAAGTAAAAATAAAAATAAACTAGTTAGTAGTAATCTTTATTTTATTAGTTTTCAAGTTTCTGATGATCGTCTAATAAACCTAATCCTTCAATGGTAAATTCTGGAACTTTTTGAAAAAAAAAAATATTTTTTCTCAGTTTTAATATATACAACCGTTGAGGACTCCTTCCCCGTCCGGAACTCCGGACCCCATCTTAAGACAACACCACCGGACGCCACCTACAACGTGGGCAAATGCAACCCACTCATTCGGATTAAAGCCACCTCATTTCGGGCACCCACAATCCTGCATTTGTGGGTGCTCTTAGATCTGCAATATCAAGAAATATTTTTTTAAGAATAAAACTCAAATATTATTATATTAATATTGAAATGTGGAAAAAATTACATAAAAAAATATGTATTCAGGATTTTGGTAGTATTAAACATGGCATATTATTATCATTGAAAAAAACGTATTTTGAACACTCTGAGATTTCACCCCGATAACAAAGAAAATAAAAAGCCTCAGATGTGCAAAATGATTTGAGAAAAAAAACTATTTGTTTTTGAAAGAAAATCTTGAAAGTAGTCATTTTCTAGGCACTATACGAATATAAGTATGTCATAACACTTTCACATCTATCTTATACTATACTACACCTATACGATACGATATGGGTATTACACCAATAGATCTACACGTGGCCTATACTGGACTTATACTACACCTATATTATATTATAGTTGTTACGATACTGAGAAGATTAACATAAACAAGTGTAAACCCTAGACAAATCATACATTGGTCGTAGCCATGAGAGATTCTTACTTCACAAGTAGTGCTTAGCCTCTTAAATCTTCAACACGTTTTAGGCGCATTGGCTGGGGATCAAATGAAAACTCCACGCTTAAGCGTGTTTAGGTGGGAGTAGTACTAGGATGGGTAACCTCTTGAGAAGGCTCCACTAGAGGCAACCAACAATAAATCCGTGAGTTTCTATATGGAAAACCCATCGGGGACAAAGCGGACAATATTTTTGGTGTGAGAGGCCGGATTTTACAAATGGTATCAGAGACACTCTTGTACCGTTCGGGAGGGTAGGGCCAACTTCATCGAGGAGGACGATGAGTCCCTAATGGGAAGGGGGAGATTATAACAATATCGAGAAGATTAACATGGACTAGTGTAACATCCTAGTCAAATCCCACATCGGTCATGGCCAAGTGAGATTATCGGTTCATGATAATGACCTAGCTCTTAAATCACCGATGCATTTTGGGCGCATAGGCTATGGAGCACATGAAAACTCCATAGTTAACCGCGCTCTGGTGGGAGTAGTACTAGGATGGGGGACATCCTAGGAAGGCTCCACCTAGGGTAACAAAAAATAAATTCATAAATTTCTAGATGGGCAACCCATTGAGGGCAAAGCAGACAATATTGGTGGTGCGAGAGGTCGGATGTTACAATACTACACCTATACGGTATGACACAGTATAATACTTTACGATACTATACTAAGGTATATTATACTATACTACACCTATACGCTTGTACGAGGTCTGTACGAGACCCATACTATACTATACTATAGACCATTATAAGGAAAATACGAGACCTATACTACACCTTTATGATATGATAACATACGATACTAAAGTATACCATATAGTAGAAATATAGGTCTACTCGAGGTCTATACGAGACCTATATTATACTACACCTATAGACCTATACAAGACCTATATTATACTATACTACACCGATAAGATACGATACAATACTATACCAAAGTATATTATACTTATATTATATTACACCTATAGGCCTATACAGGACCTATACTATATTATACTCCCCTTATATGATTTTTTTTATAAACCATATAATTTTCTACTTAAAATTTGCTAATACAATAAATATTAAGTAAAAATGTTTGTAAAAATAAACTAACCTTATACACCACGTATATATCTATACGTTGCGCATAGGTCTGTGACTGATGGTTATTAAAGGTGTATGGTATTTTGTGAAATCTATATGTGATGTATAGCGTTATACGTGGCGTCAGGGGCAGACCTTATGTATACCGAGCCGTAGCACGGGCTACGGCTCAGCTTTTTATCGGTATTGTAAAATTATTTTTCGGATTTTATACCAAGGATACCACTGAACAACTACGAGGACACCCCTAAAAAATATGTAAGCCCAAATCAATTGAAAATAATAATCTCAAATCCCAATTGCCCAATATGATAGCTCAAATCAATTAAAGATTGTAAGTAATAAGCCCAATTACTCAATATGTTAGCCAAAAATAATAAAAAATTGTAAATAATTGCCCAATTGCCCAACTACGAGGATACCAATTAATTAAAAATAATAAGCTCAAATTCCAATTGCCCATTTCGTCAAACTATAAGCGATTATAATAAATTTGCAAACTTGAATGTAATAAGTGATCTTGCGCGTGTTATGGTTGAAACGTGAACGCATAGTTCTTATCCTTCAGTTTATCGAATAGTTAGTAAAGCTAGCTTTGCTTTTACCGGTTGCAACCGCAACCGTTAAAAGATGTTTTTTCGAAATTGAAGTTTGTCAAGACGGATTTAAGCAATCGAATGGGCCCGGAATTTTTGAACAATGCTATAGTTTGTGCGGTCGAAAATGATTTTTTACGTGAGATAAAAGACGACGATGTGATGGAACGATTTTAAGTTATAAAAAAAGAAGATGACAAATCTATTAGGTATTTGTTTTACTTTATTTATTTATTGTCGTTTTCTTTAATATTGTACGATTGCATGATGATTTTTTTTTTGGATACCCCTGAGTTAATGTTCTAGTTAATGTTCTAGTTCCGCCACTGCATGGCGTATAGCATGGCGTATAGGGAGTGTCCAAAATCCAAATACCATCACCCTTAATTAGATTATTGTTGGTTATCTTCGAGAATTGAAGGACAAAATTGATATCAAAGGGTCCGTATGGGTATATTGTATGGGGTCCTCATAATCTATCGATGTCATTGTCAAGACCGTTATGAGAGACAAAAGTAATATAAATCTTAGACAAATAACATGAGATTAAGATTTGATCCAAGATTTATGTATATATCACTGTTAAGCCACTATCACAATCACGTAGGCTTACAACCTTTTACATACATGTATATACTTGTATGTATAATGTGCATATCTTAAAATTTATACATATCCGTATACGAGTAAAAAGACAGGAAAATCAATAAACTCATATCGGTCGTTACATTTTAATATTCAATGAAGAAAAAAGTTTGCTATAGGATATTATTTTTTATTTGTTGATATCATTAGGAGTTTGTTGTCCTACTCGCTTGTATATATTAAGAAAAGGCTAAATAGTATAAAGTTCGAATTGCAATAAATAAACGGTTGCATGCATGCATGGTTCAATAATATATACTTCTTCTTACATCACACGACCATTGATTAATCAACACACATGCTAAGACGATAAAAGATTCTAAAAAATTATTTGCACGATAATTGTAAAATATTCCTGTCACATTGCATGATATTGCGTATATGTCGTGTCAAAAGAAACAATTTAAGAAAAGTAACGTATCTTACTACTAGACAAACGATTATCGTTAGTGACGTACTCCCAAAAAATAGAAAATAAAAAATTAAATTACTTGTCAGATCTCGTCGATAATCCAACAGAATAGCGATGGATACCATAATCCATGAAGTTGAGATAATCACCGGGGAATACCGAGCTCGCAAATCCAAACTTGGTGTTGTTTGTGGGAACCTGCAGTATCCTATATAGTGGTGGAGCTTGAACGAAAACTCGATGAAGGCCGAATTTCAAATTTCAAATCGATGGGGGTCGGAATCTTAAAACTCCAATATTTTATACAATAGACTTTTTAGTAAACATAAGATTTTGGATGAGATCCTATGGACAATTCCTTGGTGATATTAATTTAGTTAACATAAGATTTTGGATGTGATCACTGATCGACCAGACTTTTTAATTGTTTGTTAGTGGAACCATCTATGACAAGATTATACATTGGTAAACCGTTGGTAATATACCCTATATATAAAAACCACAACTTACTATAATTGGTAACCAATCATCAACCAGTTCAAACCATAAATGGTGACATGAACACGAGTCACTCATTTTGTTCGATAATGTGACTTTATGTAACCTAAACCAGTAGCTAACAAATTACAAGGGCCATATTAGTGAGAGGAGCGAGACACCGACGATTTGAAGGCGAAGATGAAGACCGACCACTAAGACGAATCATAACACTGAGTTTGAAGGTGTGTCGTCCTAACACAGTGGGGGTCAATCAGTAAGACATAACATCAGAAGGACGTGTTAAGTTCTTTTTTTTTTTTTTTTGTTCTAATACTTAATATTTTGTTGTAACTTACAAGGGACACGAGGATGTCCACAATATATGATGAAATACTTATTTTTTAGATGTTAGGATACTTGTTTAACGCATATATAATGGAAATATTATATTTATGGCTTGCAGTTATGCTGTCAATCTTCCATAAACTAACACACTTTTTTTTCGTAAACCGTAAAAGACGTATACTCATCTACAATACGCCAACAATGACGTTTACTAGAGAAACTAAAACTAGTTGGTGATCTGTCGCTAAATATCCTTCAGTAATCAGTCATTAAGTGTCTGTTGGTGAAACTTTTGCCCACACCCATGCTACCCACGGACTTGCACCAACAGTTATATCCCTTGGTAAAAGTAGCATTCACTCTCATTCTTCCTCAGACTGTCACTAATATATGGAATGTTCGGTCACTCATTAGCTAGCTAGAAGACGCCCCAGACACCCTAACTACACATCCGGGTTATGATAAAAGAAACTTGAACAGTCGCCTGTTTTCGTGTAACAGCCGACTCTATTAGCTGTTGGACATAAATTGAAATCAAACACTAGTTGGTTTTAGTTAGATCTTCAATATATAGATC
Source organism: Helianthus annuus (assembly GCF_002127325.2). Classification (NCBI taxonomy): domain Eukaryota; kingdom Viridiplantae; phylum Streptophyta; class Magnoliopsida; order Asterales; family Asteraceae; genus Helianthus; species Helianthus annuus. Next base: position 174,874,301 of record NC_035435.2, on the reverse strand, counting down.
ATGTTTAGCGATGTGTAGTAGTGACCATCTTATAACAACTCTAGCGATTTTGATTTGTTGGAAATATGATACTCGTTTGTTAATCACCAGTCACTTTACTTGCATGTTTTACAGTTTTTTGCTTAAACTCTAATGGTTACAAAATTGTATAAAATTTTTGACGTTTTTTTAAATGAATTCTACTTAACATCTCATGTTCATAATCTTCTATTTTTCTTTTGAAAATCCGAATAACATCAGAAACGCTAATTTATTAGAACTTGGATCATCAAACTAGTCTATCTCCACTTCCATTGCCCTACATGAGCATATACGTGGCATTTTATCAGTCTTAAGCTTAACTATATTCAGGATATATCCATGGTACATGCATGAACATGCTTCATATGTTGAAGAGGTTTAAAGATAATGGTGGTCGTCCGATCATTCTTCTACAAACTATAGGTTTTCTAATGAATTTATAATATTTAGTGTTAGTTAATTACGCAATTGGTTCTTGTGGTTTGGCCTAAGTAACATGTTTGTGATATAACGTTTAATGGTTGCAAGTTTAAGTGTAAGATTTCAGTTTAGTGACATGTTCATAATTTTTAACGAAGTTAGTCTTGGACCATAACAAGTTACATACAAAAATAAAACCTCAAACCCCAACTTACAACTGTTAAACGTTTGACCCCAAATGTGTTACTTGAACCAAATATCATAGAAAATGTGTGTGATTAACTCTGATTTTTTATTCACAAGCAAATAACTTAAAAACAGAATGAAAATTAGCCAATGATTGTGAATAGAGTAATAGAAATATGCTTATAGATGATGTTTAATATATACTAGTTTTTTTTAGGTCGCGCGTTGCAGCAAAATCGAGCAAATGATTATGTAAAACAAACATGATTTGAAAATAAAGCATGTTGTTTAGAAAGACAAACCATTAGAGTACAACTTCGTTTTTAAGAAAACTTATAACAGAATGTCGGGGAAAAAATCAAACACAATTATGTACTTAACTTTTTAGAAAAAAAGGTATAAATGTAAATTACTAACGTAATTAAGTTTTTAGAAAAAAGTTATAAACGTAAATTATTAAAGAAGTATCAAATTTATCGATAAATTAATATATAATTATTATAAAAATAGTATAGGAAATATATGGTTTTAAAAAGGAAGAAAAATTAAAAATATGTCATTAAAAGTAAATATAATAATAAACTATTATAATATATTAAATAAAGAAAAACAAAAAACTATATATTGTTATAAAAATAAAGTTACTATTCATCGTCTTTCGTTAATAGATACCAAATAATACATTATTCAGAGTACAACTTTGTTTTTAACAAAATTTATAACAGAATGTTAGGGAAGAATCAAGCACAACTACGTACTTAAGTTTTAGAAAAAAGTTATAAACGTAAATTATTAAAGAAGTATCAAATTAATCGATAAATTAATATATGTTCTAAAAAAGAAAAAAGAGTTAATTACATAAATGGGTCCTGTGGTTTATACCTAATTTCGCTTTTGGGTACTAACTTTATTTTTTAACAGGTTTAGGTTCTGTGGTTTCAATTTTGTAACATCTTTGGGTACTAACACCAAAATTAGTTAATTAATGACTAAAATACCCTTGGATTTTTTTAAGTTTATCAATGTAACACATTTGGGTACTAACACCTAATTTTATTTAAGTTTAAATCAATTTTACAAGATCTATTTATTTTTTTTTATTTTCATCTTTTTATTACATCTCTTAATTAACATAAACTCTACTTATTTTTTTTATTTTCATATTTTTATTAAATTTCTTATTTACATAAAATCTACTTGTTACACCGGTATTTTTTTTTAAAATAGATTTTTTAAATAAAATCTACTAGCTATATAGTTTTATGTAAATTAGATTTCTTACTAGTTTTAAATAATGTAAACCTTACTCGTTTTCAATTTTGGATATATATGATTGATAATAATAATAATAATAATAATAATAATAATAATAAATATCTTTCATGTAAAAAAATTAGCCATTTTTAATTTGTTTTTTTGTTAATTTACATTTTACTATTTTTGAAAGATATTTAATTTACATAAAATCTACTAGCTGCACCAGTACAATCTACTAGCTATATAGTTTTACGTAAATTAAATATCTTTTTTACAAAAAAACGAGATAAAAAAAGGCTTACATTTTTTTATTTTTATCTAAAATACCTAGCTATATAGTTTTATCTAAAATACCTAGCTATATAATTTAATGTAAATTACATATCTTTTAAAATAGTAAAATGTAAATGAAAAAAAAAACGAGTTAAAAAATGCTTAAATTTTTTACATGAATCATTTCAATCCAAAATTGAAAACGAGTAAGGTTTACATTATTTAGAACGAGTAATAAATTTAATTTACATAAAACTATATAGCTAGTAGATTTTATTTAAAAATATATTTAAAAAAAATATTGGTGTAACAAATAGATTTTATGTTAAATAAAAAATTTAATAAAAATATGAAAATAATAAAAATAAATAGAGTTTATGTTAATTAAGAGATATAATAAAAAGATGAAAATAAAAAAAATAAATAGATTTTGTAAAATTGATTTAAACTTAAATAAAATTAGATGTTAGTACCCAAATGTGTTACATTGATAAACTTAAAAAAATGCAAGGGTATTTTAGTCATTAATTAACTAATTTTAGTGTTAGTACCCAAAGGTGTTACAAAATTGAAACCATAGAACCTAAACGTGTTAAAAAATAAAGTTAGTACCCAAAGACGAAATTAGGTATAAACCACAGGACCCATTTGTGTAATTAACTCAAGAAAAAAAGAATTATTAACAAAATGTTATAGGAAATACATAGTTTAAAAAACGGGAAAAAATTAAAAATATATTATTAAAAATAAATATAATAATAAACTTTATATTATTATAAAAACAAAGTTACTATTCAACGTTCTTCTTCAACTATATTCATATAATAGTTGCATCATGCATGTCTACAACTCTGATAACTATATTATAATTGTCGCTACAAACTGCTCAATCACATGATTAATCATAAGGTTTAATATTTCATCAGAACAAAAAATATTAAACTAAATTATCAAAGTATTTAACCGACTTCTTTATTTTTTTTTTAGAATACCATGGTCTAGATGCCCTCTAATATTTAACTCTATTCTATAGTTTTAAATGTTGATGTTTATTATTGTTTAATTTTCTACAAATAAATAATAAGACTTGAAAAAACACACCTAGAAAGTAGAAACCATAACATAACTTTTGCTTGTCGTTATTGCACCCACGTTTATTTGTGGGGCAAGAATGCTTGTCGAATGAAGAGAAATTGCAGTGGGGTGATGTCGCTTTTGCATGATGGCCGTAGAGAATATATGGCTGCAAATCATGCGACATGAAGGAAAGGTTTGTGTTTGTGACCTGCTCACTTTTATATATCTCGTGCCACTCATGTATATTGTCTTTTCCTTTACTAACTTACAGGAAAGTAATGTAAGTTGATAAGCCCCTTTGTAACCATGTATGTACTATATATAAACTACATCTTTTCTATTACAAAAATTAAATAAAATCATGTAGAGTTGAGATCCAATACAAACCACCTTAATTATAAAATGGTGAAAACAAATCTAGACCATATAAAATCTTAAGCAATGGATAATATTAATTACACATTAAACCTTAGTATTAGTTATGTAAATTAATTAGTAGCTTTAAGGGTATTACTATAATTGTGCTAATTATATTAAATAAAGGATTTAAATTAAAATTGATTTTTGACCACAGTCCCTATAACGTCTGCTGAACTCATCCTCCCTTTTGCAAAGGGTTGTCTAAATGCACTCCTTTTTTTAGTAGTCATACCCCGTTTCTAAAAATACAGTTTAAAAATTGTTAAATTTTACTCCTCTTTACAATTCAAATATTATTTTGGAAAACTTTTTCTCTAACTAGTATTTTATTATGTTTCTATAAAATATCATTACAAATTAATAAAAAGATATTTTTTAAACAATAAAAATGTTTCAGTACTTTTTTAGAAAAAAACATTTGATTTTATAATTTTAATTTATTTCCTATTTTAGATTTTTCATCTTTCTATTTCTATTTTATTAGTATTATTATTATATTAAAATACTTTTTCTAATATAATTAACAACTTTTATTTATTAAAAGTAATAAGATGCAAAAAGAAACTAAAACGTTAACTAGTACATTAGGTAGTAAAATGATGAAACACCCTAACACGTAATAACCTTGAAAAGACGCAGCGGAAAAACGAGTCTTAAATTTTTTTTTCTTCCTTTACTAAGTACATTGCTTGCGTAAAACTCAGTTACAAATGTTTGACATTTGCTAAATAAATTAACAACATTCATGATAAAATAATACTACAAGTGTTACATAATCCAAACTAGGTGACCGTCCTTCCCGTACAATCCTTTCTCCTTGACTCGATCTACGCCCGCTGATCTTCGTCAGTAATAGAGACAATCCGTATAGTCCCTGTGGACATCATTCACAACTTAACCATTAGTCATCGTTAACATTGTATAACATTATTATCATACAATTAAAAATCCGTATAACATTCAACAGTATAAACTTAATTCATTTGATATCTCTTGTTCCGAGTTCGACTTCAATACTTCTTGAACCTGATGATCTCATACCTGTATTACATTCCAATTCTCAAGACAAATCATTAGTATTCGTCAATGACCAAACATAATAAACCATTCCTTCATACATAGATAACATCTCGCATTCACACATGTTCACATTCCTAAATTCCCACGTGCATACAATCATATACCTCTACACTTATACGCATACATACATACAAGCTCTCGCGCTTACCATTTTTATTCACATAAACCTATACATCTTGTCATAATCACAACTTTCCATAACATAAAATTTTATACTCACCATCTTGCATATCCATTCGTTCCTAAGTTCGATTACATATATACTTCCTTCACTAACATGAAGGTAAAATTCAAACTTTCACTATCCGGAGGCTCATAACATTACTTATATACTAAACCGGCTTAAAAATAAGTTTTGGGACATTGGAAATCATTAAAACATTGAGTCCGGATGCGAAATCAAACAAGAAATGGTTTTAATAACTTAATAATGCATAGAAACAAGTTTCATGAATTAAACAAACAAAATCCAAACAAATTTCGGAATTTTAGGGCGTCGCCGCACGCAACAGGTTTAAGGGGTGGGCGTCGCGCGATGCCAAGCCCCGTTTTCGACAAACAGTTTGTTATTTTGAACTGCAGATTCCCTGCTCCAATCTTCTCACTTGTAGAACTTACAACTTGCATAACTTTTGATCTAGACATATGTTTTGTGTAATTCTTGTTCCTACGCGTCCGTAATTTAAGTACGGATCCGTTTATCATCCTACCTCACATCAAATGCTGAATTATAAGATAAGGACTTATACATCCTTCAAGCCATTATTCGACCCGTTCGATTTCACCATTTTATTTCTGACATAACTAGCCACTTTCCGTCTCAATATTCATTCCTACCTTAGTAAATCCATTTATCACCTCGGGTCACATCAAAAGCTGATTTATAAGCAAACGACTTATAAATCTCTTTTATACCATTATTCGACCCGTTTAGTCCTAATAACTTACCTTCGTTACAAACAACTCCTTCGATATACTAATATAACGCTTACCTTAATACTCTCATTCATTACATAGTCCTTGCATAATTTTTCACACTCCTAAATATTAAATTCTACATACATATTAAGAAGTGAATCGGAATCACTTACCTTGTGCATCCATGTTCGTAACCTCTTCCATGCCTCATTTTGACCCGTTAGCCTTCCATGCTTGGTCCATGCTAGTGTGGTACCTATTCTTTCATGTCGTCATGCCTTAATAATGTTAGTATTCATGCTCATTCATATTAACACACATTTTCCAGCTCTTATCTACATTGACTTTCACTAACACGCATACGACATGAATTGTCAACCACATTGTTCAATATCTTCGAAATCCAAATTCGTTATCACATATAACACATAATTGGTCTAACACATATTCCATCATCTCTCAAATTCTTATATTTGTGTCAAAATGCCTAACCATGCTATAAATTATCGGTTGACTTTCAGAAAGTCAACCTTCTAGCATATAACTTCCAACTTTTGAACACGCATTCATGTTGATATGGTAAACCATATTAATGACATCATATTCATTTCATACCTAATGTTGTATGACACATACAACTACATGATCACCTAGTCACATGCACAATATACACATAATCAATTCACATATACTTATGCTTTCATGATTCTACATTTGACAACCACATTGCTAAGTTAGACAACTTAACGTAATTCATAACATCATCCTTTACTAGTATGGTCATATGTTGTAGATTTAGTACACATTCACTTCTTGATCGCAATTAGTGATTAATAAAAACACATGGTGAGCATCGCACGTTCAAGCACAATGTACAAGCCTCTAATGCATAATCTTGACCAACACATACATTCAACCCGAATTCTTGTACTAGTTCATCTAAAGCACATTCTTTAAGTTAGTATACTACTAATTACATCATTATCATACGTCATTCATATATGTCAAACCACTTCCTAAAATCTCACATCCTAACTTCATTTAGGCATTTCATCACACACTTGGAGTGCATACTACTTCCTATGCACATAGTACAAGTATTTTATGCATAATATTACTAGTTCATATCAAGATCATCAAATTACACTAGAATGATGTAATTTTCATACTATACCCAAATTAACTAACAATTACTCATTACATACAACATCATACATCAATTTTACACAACTATTGAACATGTATGATTATCCATATCATCATCTTCACTACTACAAGTGGATTTCATCCAAGATCATCAAATTACTTAGAATCTTGCATAGTTCATGTTCTATATGGTGATTCTAACACATATACATGATCAATTTCATACAAATTCATGGATTGATTATAACCCACTTCATAGCAAGACCATCAAATCATAAATTACAACTTACCACATGTTTGCTAGGGCTAGATCATCAAGAAAACGAGTTCATGCATCAGATTTGAGCCTAATTTCCTTATTAATTTGAAGCTTTCTTGTGAACTAGGGTTTACACCCTTTCCCTCTTCCTCCTGATCGATCTCATGCACACACACACACCTAGTGTGTGTGTGAGATTTTTGTTTTAATTAAATTCAGATTCAAATTTGGCAGTCTTAGTCCCTCGTTTTCTTTCTTATTCATTTGACCCCCCATAGATTTCCACTCTTAATTAATAGCCAACTTTATCTAACCAAGTTAGATAACTTGGTTATTAGTGAAATATCCCACTTAGCCAATAAATCCTACTCTTATTCCAACCTAATAAAATGTTCAAATAAAATATTTAGACCCGAGTTTTGGGGCGTTACAAGTCTACCCCCCTTAAAAGAGGTTTCATCCCCGAAACCCTGTTCATTATCTCAGAAAAATATCTGCCTTTTCTTGTTGGTCAATATTATTCCTATATTCGTGCTTAACTCTAGAGTTAAACATCCTTCTACGTTTGCCACCATTACATGGCACTACATACACCCTTAGGTTAAATTACAATTCATTTCATTCATGTCCTCTTAACTTATGTAATACACCCTCTACATTCTTATATACACATTGCTTACTGTCATTAGTCTGGATCTAAATTTCATTCTTTTGTTGACCTTCAAAAGTCAAACCTTCAATAACATGTTATACTTGTGCTACCGTTAGTTCGTATGAACGTGCTATTCAATCTATAACTTTCTATCCTACATTCGTAATTAAGCAATTTACTAACCTCGTAGTTTGGCACAATGCATTGAGCTGCTAAAATGGTTCGGCCCGTACCTTCACAGATCCATAATCGGGCTGATTCCGCTCATCCGTGCTGATAAGTTACCGTTCTTGAGCGTCCTTTCACCAATTCTACTAGCTTCATTACTTCAAGTATTCTACTATTCTTATTTACAAGGTAATGGTTAGCACATTTTACTTAAATATTTATGCTTTTCGATTGTTATTCACCTACAACTCTTTCACATCTTCCCTTTAGACATATTATACATATCACACATTCCATTCTTACATACACATCTTCATTTATTTAATTATGTTTTGAACTTTTGCAGCTTGACTTTTTAAAGTCAACCGCCACCTCATACTTACCGTATGTGTATTAAGGTACACCTTGATTCTTTCTTCCAAATCAAGCATTCTTACAAGACATTACCTTAGCTTTTCTAGTGAAAGTTTTTCATTCTTTGTAAATTACATAAACCATTCATCCGAATTCTAGACCATCATTCATTTTGACTCTCGTGGGACGATTATTAACATGCCACACACGTAACTTATTCAAAGCTTATTTCTCTCATCGAAGGTTTCTTGCTACTACAATAGCTTTCATCGATTTTACTTACTTAATGAATCAAATACTTCATGTTATTTGCTATTATTTGCTAAATAAGTATCATCTTACTTCGTTTGACTTTTTGGAAGTCCAATTGTTAATACATTCTTGCCTATGTCTATCAATTACCTAGTTCTGATACATCCCTCTCTAGTCGAGCCATAAGCTCCTATTGAAAGCATAACCTTTTATACATACCTGGCGCGAGTCAAAACCTTTGACTCGTTATCCATACCCTGCGAGGGTTATTTCTTTCCAATTTTTTGACAATGCATGCCCATACATTATGCTTACCTATAAGTATAAAACTTAACAATTCAAAACATTAAATACCGGGTTTAAAAGGGCGATCACCATCTGGACCATATGACCCATTTATCCTTTCAACAATTCTTGCATACATTACATGAGCATAATTATATTCATATATATATATATATATTATATATATATATATGTATGTATGTATAAGTTCAAAACATAACTTGGAAAATATCCGCTTTTTAAAGAATATTTACTCGTTTGATCTGTAATTACTTACAATTTTTAACCTTTCATTCTTGTCATTCATTCTTACTTATTTGACTCATACCTATTTACGAATTTCAAACTTTTTCATTCTATCATTCATTCCCTTCTATGTTTCGAATCCGTCTCGCGGTTTCTAACATATCATTCATATATTTCATTCCTTTCATGTTTCGAATCCGTCTCGTGGATTCTAACATATAATTCATTCTTCTCATGTATATTTGGTACTTCCAAATCCCTGAAAGTATTACATTTTCCTTCACCCTCACGTCCACCTAATACCTAATTCTAACGGACATACCTGTAACAATTATCATAGTATCACGAACGTCAAATGTTTCTTGTGTGCTGGTCAGGTACACAATCCATATACTAGTTTCGTGTCTTCGTGTAATCGTCACCTTATGTCCGAAGTGTAACATTTGCCAATTTTAGAGCTATAGGATTAACGACCCGCCCTTTATCATCGGTTATGTCATGAGCATATTGCGTTTTCTTGGTTTGATATGTTAGACACATGCCATGTTTAAATGTTTATCTTGAATCACATGCTTGCTATGAGGAATTGTTCAAACTTATCTTTTGCTATGTACGTATCAAACTTGTATACTCGCCTTTGCTTTTGCATTGAACTTTATTTTAAACATGTTACAGGTTGAGGACGATGATGCTATGAAATGAAGTAGCGTTGATGCCTAGATACACATATAGACGTTTAGGTTTAATCGTTGTATCAATGTTGATTATGTTGTATTGTATTTCCTTTGAACTTGATGTTATTTGATTTCTTTGTAATGTTGACAAAAGAATTATGAAATGAAATCGGTTTATTAAATATTGTCACAAATAGCGTTATGATGACTCTAGCAATCTTCACACTTCGTCTCATCCCGATGTTTCCGCCATTGGTTGGGGTGTGACAGATTGGTATCAGAGCCATAACTATAGGGAATTAGGAAAAGTAGGAATGCTTTAACCTAGTCTATAGTTCTAGAGCTTTATTCGTATGTTTTACTTGAACTTACTAGCATGCTATCTTATTTGCTTTTATTTATTCTCTTTTGATCTTGTAAGCATATGTGTCACTTGTGGGTTCACACTTAACATGCTATACTTGATTTTATTATGTGTTAATACTTGTTTCTTCATTTTATCCTTTATGTGTGTTCTTGACATACTTTTTATGCGTTAATATTCGTTTCATCATTTCACTTTTATTGTGACGTTCTTGACATGTTATACTTGTTTGTTTAATCTTTAATATACACTTTTCCTCACGCGTTTTACTCGATTATTCTAAATCCGACAACACACATATTACACAAACGAGACGAGTTCACCAAAATAGGCGTGAAACCCATAATTTGGTGAACAACTCTCAATCCATCCACTTTCCTTTTCTTTTTACACGAAATTCACCATCAAGTTAGGAGTGAAATCCTCACCTTGATGGAGAAGTTCAAATTTCAAATTCTAGTGGACCCTCGTCAAAGTGTTGAAATTAAATTTTGACCCGACGAGTACCAACCACACTTAGGATACGAAACCGTCAAGTTAGGGGTGAAACCCGCACCTTGGCGACTAGTTCCACTCCTTGATTTTTTTCATAAATCCCGCCAAGTCTCGAAATTTCGATTGATTTGGGACATGTAGTAACCGGAAGGGTAAATACCGTTAACCGACTTGTCGGCGAGAGTATTTTACCTATTAGGCCAAAGCATGCTCCTCAAATTCAAAAGACTTTTCGACCACTTTGGTTAGTCAAAGTTCCGTTTGGAACACTCCAAACTTTGGTCAAACATGTGTTTCTATTATTTATTTATACGATGCAATCTTTCAAACTCGAGTTTACTTTCGATTTCTCTTTTCACACACACAACATATTGAACCTTTTCCATACATTTATACATATGCATGATTTCATATAATTTAAATTCGTTTTCCTTGTAACGACAAGTGGAGAAATATCATCGAGATGGGAGTGACTTCCTTACCTTGACGATTAGCTCCACTCCCTTTTCCTTAAAACGACCTCACCAACGAGTTAGGGGTGATTCCCTAACTTAGGTGACCGTTACCAAAACTTCTCTTTCGAAACATCTTATTATGCAAACTCGATCATACTTTATACCCAAATTGTTTAATGTTATTTAAAAATACCCACTCATACAGATTTCGAAATACATTGTTTTATCAAACGTACTTTTTATTCTACAATCTATTTTCACTCAACTCATATACGCGAAATTCATAATCATGTCTTAAAACGTTTTATTGCTCGAACTTCAAAACCTTACGAAATGCTACTGGCACGTGCGCGACTGTACATATTTTTACAATGAAATTACACACGAATTGGTTTTAAATTTATAAAAGTGATTATTACTTTTACATCAAAACACACACGAAAGAGGCAAGTGTACCCCGTCATATATGTAGTAAAGTATCGGTAAGAACCAAGTATCGATCCACGGAAATGGGCGGAGAAATAATACTAGACCTTTGTCACTAAATTACCGGTAAAAACATAATTTGTTTTGGTTTTTAACTAAACTAAAGTAAGCATAAATAAATACTTATAAAACATAGTAAATTATATATAAATAGCCTTGCTTAATACACAACCACAGCATGTCAACTAAGTCAGTTTTGGCATTTAGAAGCATTCGGTCAATTTTCCATTTCGAGACAATTAGTATCCCTTTCGGGAATCCTAACATGACAATCATTCGGAAAGTTAAAACGATAAACACACTTTAACCACCTAAAATTGTTCTTTAACGTGCAATTGATAAATGTCTATGAAAATCTCCTAAAAATAAGTTAGTCCTCCGTTAGGAGTTTTCTAACCTCACTTAATCAAGGAAAGCAACACCGATAAACACAATGCAACCACCGAGACAAGCATAAACTAGATTAAATCACAACCGAGTTCATTTTACAAATCTTACACATAAATTCACCAAGATAGCAATTTTGGCCGAAACTACTAACTAGGCTAACAAATCATGGCAAGAATCCGTAACAACACCATCTAACCCGTTAGAGTCCTTCCGTGAAGGCAAGCTTTCTTGATTAACAATAATTACATTTTATTAAACCACTAACCCGTTAGAGTATCATGGTGTCCACATTTTAACCAAGTTAAACTAGTTAACCAAATTAAAAGTTTACTAACACATGATTAAATAAGCTTCATTTTGCAACTATCTTATCTAACCAAGCACCAATCATCCAACACAATTACTTATAATCAAGAAATCAATATCAATAACAAGGTTGCAAACTAATCATCAAAGATAATCATAGAAAATACTTCAAAATGTCATTACAAACATAGATTAACATACTAATCAAGCAAGGGATTGTTGTGTTTTTGCCCAAAGGCTTACATTAATACATAATAATCAGTCTAAATGCTTGAAATATAACAAAATTATGGAAAGATTTGAGAAACCAAACCATAAACAAGCATAAGAATGAGAATCTGGATAGTAAATGAGCAAAACCGGGCAATGTGGCTTGAATCCGAGTGAAAGCAGCAGCCTTCAGAGCCTCAAAATCGCCTGCAGAGCTCCCAAAATGTCCAGAGTTACTACTAAAATGGTTCTGTTCTGTTTAAATGCTTTTTCGAAGTTGCACGGCCGTTCTTCCGATCGCACGACCGTGCACTTTAAGCATTATTGGTGGTGGGCCACCATACTGCATGTCGTCACAGATCGTTGACTAGTCTTCGGTCACGCACGGGCGTTCCACATTTGGCACGAGCGTTCCACACCGGCAATTTGTTGCACGCCTTGACTTGTGGTCGTTCAGCTCCGAGATGTTTCTGGGATGTCGGATCCGCACGATCGTTCTTGATCAGGAACGGTCGTTCCTTATCGGGCTTGCCTTCAGTGCCTTGCACGGTGAGTTGCACGCCTGGTTCACTGCCGGATCTTCTTGGTTTGTCGGATATGCACGGTCGTGCATATGGCCGCATGACCGTGCCAAACGCCCAGGTCAGTCTTTTTCCGCAGAATCTTCGCAGCTTCGTCGTTTTGTCCGGAAAGTCCTCGTTTTTGCTATCATCTCGTCTGGTATGCTGTTTTAGGCCTGTAAACAAAAATGTAGATAATTAAGTATCCGAATGACGGTTTTACGGCCGAAAACGCATAAAATGGGGGTAAAACGGGGGACTAAAATATGTGTAAATTAGCGAATATCAGCTACCTATCAATTTAATCGGTTCAATGAAACTCTTGCCCATGAACTTCATATTCGACTTAATCACTAAAACACGTCCACCTTCTACTTTTAATCAAAATCCAACCAACCTTTCCCGAATACTTATAAGATCTTATAGAAGTTATATGATTGTTTTACCAAATACCCTTTCCAACACCAACAAATCAATTGTTATTTTATTTTTTATTTCTAAGTCCTTTTGCTAAATTTCCCTTCTAAAGATCCTAGTTTTCACAAGGACCTCCTAAATTCATAATTTCTTATTTGATGAAACGAACTTACTTTTTAACGAAAACCTTTTTCCTACACCAATTTACAAAACACGCGGGCAAGAAGTCTTCATGGGAACCGACAATCTTTGACTTACATGAATTTTTTTTTTAACAAAAGTAGCATTTCAATCATTACAAAAATACATTATGCTTAACCAATTAGTACTTTATATCCTCTTACATCCACAACTATATTCTACCCTTTCAACCAAGGTCAACCTAATTTTGATTCGATAAACTCAATGTTTCATTTAAACAACTATACATGCATATCATCGTACACATTTTGGTCGATACCTCGAGATAACATCATTTATATCATTCGTATTTACATACTCGACCTTTTGAATGTTTTATACACTTAGATCCGTGGTGTCCCAACAAACACTATTTACGCAATATTTATTTTTCATACCTACACCTATGTTCATACGTCTTATGCTTGTACTTATACGCATACTACTTATACGTTTTACGCTTCTACTTGTACACATACTACTTACACGTTTTATGTTTATGCTCATACATACATGCGTATTCATACTTAAACTTATGCTCATACTTTCATCCTTACTCATGATTCATACATTCGTACCTATACGCGAGCGCAACCCGAGGGATTCGCTTGCGTGGGTCCCACACATACTTAAACATGGACTTGCTTATATACTACATTCTTGTACGTACACATTCTAAATTTTTTTTATGTATACCCCGATTCATACACAACTAGTACAAGCTATGCGGATCATGTGACGATCAAAATAATCACGGGTGCACACGGGATTATAGTGATAGGCGTATGAGAACCATAGAGTGTGCTGCGTATGGTAATACACGAAACGTAACATGACACCGAAGACGAAACGGACGTAACATGGTCAAAACATGATGGATACGCCGCTGGTACTTCCTATATATAAGTGTTTTCACCATGTTACCAAACTTTCGTAAAACGTGCCATGAGAAATTCAGTGTTTTACAGACCTTTTGGACCTAATACAAGCTTTAAACAACTCACAAACGCATCATATCCGATTACCTATGCCGAGACTTCATCTTTAACACGCTACTTTCGTCTATCTAATACTTATATCATTCATATACTTGCATTCATTTAGTGTCAATTGTTCACCCCATACTCCTATTATTCTCCATTATCCTTTCTTTCATATGAACCCCGTTCACATTCAAACTTATTTAAACTCCTTTGCCTATGCGCACGCATACCCGTTTTACCTATGCTTAAACGCCTCAACCCATTTTAGTCAAACAAATTCCTATCCTATCGTTCTTCAAAATTTCATACTTTTCTAAACGTTTCAAAACTCCCAAGTCTCGATTCTTTTAGCCAAAATGCTTTTTCTCCAAGGTCTTCCTCTTGAATAAATTTCGGGACGAAATTTCCTAAAGGAGGGGAGACTGTAACGCCCTGCTTTTTCATACTTTCCATAATTAGAAAGCTCGCCTTGTAATGCTATTTTTGGAAATCTTGTATTATTGTAGTCGTCTTTTCGTTGTAAAATCCGAGACTTGGATCATAAATAAAATTCGTATTTCTTTAAATTCACCATCTACATATTCATACATGTTCATACGTTCGAATTCATTATACATCGAATCCTTATTTGTAATTCATACTTATACTTATTCACGATGCATGTCCATGCTTGTCCTTATATTGTTGATACCTAAAAACCCCTAATAATATGCTTATTTATACAACGGTTAATCATCTAATATGTGACATATACTTGTCACTTACAAAGATGTTACATACTTGTACATTACACTTTTTACCTAGTTAAATCATGTTTTATTTCATATTTCACCTTGTTACAAGTTAGGGGAAACATTGTTGCATATTATTACACAACTTAATTAACAAAATTACTCATTATAATGTTTTAAAAAATAAAAAAAATAAAGAAATATGGCAGCCCCAATTCAGCAAAATTCAGCCCCATATAGTTGGGTTTTGTGGGCTAGTTTCAAGGTGTAACCCCTTCTAAACACTTCCAAAGCCCAACCCATTGAAACCCTAATCCTTCCCCTTATAAATACCACTTATAACCAGCCTCCCTACCACTTTTGCAACACTAAAAACTCTCAAAACATCCTCCAAACCGTAGCTGAAAGCAAAGGTTCGAGCAGATTGACACCCCTTCACGAAAATGAGCATAACTCACTCAATTCTTATCCGATTCACTTGATTCTTTTTCCTACTTGCTTGGATAATCATGGGGTTCGATTCCTAGACTTCTCCTTGGAGAAATCAGACCTGGAAATGCCCCGAAATAGTCCATAAACTTTCTGTTTGATTTTTATGTTCTTCAAAACTTGTTTAAACCTATGCAACTTGTGTCCAACACATCTCATGCCTATGTCCTAATGCTTACAACTTATCCCATGGTTGGTTAAGCTTAAAAACAAGGTTGAGACATTTGAAATCAGAGGATTAAACCTCAGAAACTTGGTGTTTTGTCTAGGGTTTCAACCCACAAATCATGTCAAACATAGTCTTTGATACATGAGTGATTATGGAACAACTTTGGTTGTCCAAACATACAATCCTCACATGATTTGATGATTTCTATTAGTTAGTTTACTTTACATACATGTAAAGACCTTAGTTCATGACCCTCCTTGGTTGTTTTTACATCAAGTGTAGTGGTGAACATCAAAGGGGTACCTAAATGGAAGCTTTGTCTTCCTACCCCATCCATGACACCCATGACTCAACTTGAGGTACCTAAATGAAGATGTAATCTTATACCTCTTACTTGAATACTTGAACATTTGGACTTAATAATATGTGTATAATATACGACCTACATACTATCTATGTACACTCGAATCTTTGATGTTGAAATCATATTCATTTGTCAAAGTAGTAGGTTATCATCTAAGGACCTAACCTTGTTATGATTCTTATGGGTGTTCAACTCATAAAATCATTATAACCCATGAGGTTACCAAGTGTCATACAAGTGTTATGTATGAAGATGAATATTTTGATATAATATTTTCATGTCACTTTCATTCCAAATCTCGACTCTAAACATGCTTGAACTTAAACCCTTACGCATTCAACCTTCCAACCTCGGCAACTTTGTCACATTGGATAATCGGAAAACATATGCAAACTTTGTGAGTATACTCGTATTCCCCTCTTTTACTTTTACCACTTTTGGGTGTAACATGTTTACTTATCAAAAACTTACACATGAACATATTCTTATGCAATGCACAAAATAATACATTATATATGAATACTTTGATACATCTTGATGCTTGTTAATACTCATATTCCCAAAAAAATGGAAACTTATCATCAAGATAGGGGTGATTCCCTAACCTTGATGATTAGCTCCGCTCACTTTCCAACTTCACCAATGAGCTAGGGGTGATTCCCTTACCTCGGAGGTAGTTACCAACTTTTCTTCGTTCTCAAATGATTGAACGTCCCTTTTCAAAAAAAAATTTGGAATTTATTTCACGTGCATGCTAATATGTTATACTGGATTCGTGTTACTTGGGTGAAACTTTATGTGATAAACTTGTCATTAACTTCGTAAGAAGCCACACCTTAACATACACGATGGGTTGACCTGTGTATTCACATGCCAGGGATACGTTAATCTTGTTAACTAAGTATGGCATGTGGATTGTTCTAAATTTTTATGAAAATACGTTAATCTTAGATTTCGAGGACGAAATCTCCTAAAGTAGGGGAGACTGTAACATTTGCCAATTTTAGAGCTATAGGATTAACGACCCGCCCTTTATCATCGGTTATGTCATGAGCATATTGCGTTTTCTTGGTTTGATATGTTAGACACATGCCATGTTTAAATGTTTATCTTGAATCACATGCTTGCTATGAGGAATTGTTCAAACTTATCTTTTGCTATGTACGTATCAAACTTGTATACTCGCCTTTGCTTTTGCATTGAACTTTATTTTAAACATGTTACAGGTTGAGGACGATGATGCTATGAAATGAAGTAGCGTTGATGCCTAGATACACATATAGACGTTTAGGTTTAATCGTTGTATCAATGTTGATTATGTTGTATTGTATTTCCTTTGAACTTGATGTTATTTGATTTCTTTGTAATGTTGACAAAAGAATTATGAAATGAAATCGGTTTATTAAATATTGTCACAAATAGCGTTATGATGACTCTAGCAATCTTCACACTTCGTCTCATCCCGATGTTTCCGCCATTGGTTGGGGTGTGACACGAAGAATTAGGTTTCGGCACGTGTAACATTTTCAAAACTTCATTACTTTTCCATTATTAGCTTTCATTTAAAATTTTCATTCACTTGATAGGTTTTACCATTACATGCACCCACATATTGAATTTTACGTACCTGGGGTCAATTTGTCTTGTTATATGCCTTGGTGTCGGTCCTAGACCGCACTTGCGGATCATCCTTTCCAAACAATTATGTTCACTTTACACATAACATACTGTTAGTTTTCTTCAAATACATACTTTAATACATACATACATTCACTTCTACCTTTAGATCTCGATCGAGTCTTGGATTGTACGGGTTCCTTGTCACAAGAGCACACAGGTTTGAGTTCAAGTATTTACCTCCTTCTACTTTATTTCTCTCAAACCAGGGCTCTGATACCAACTTGAAACACCTTAACACGTAATAACCTTGAAAAGACGCAGCGGAAAAACGAGCCTTAAATTTTTTTTCTTCCTTTACTAAATACATTGCTTGCGTAAAACTCAGTTACAAATGTTTGACATTTGCTAAATAAATTAACAACATTCATGATAAAATAATACTACCAGTGTTACATAATCCAAACTAGGTGACAGTCCTTCCCGTACAATCCTTGCTCCTTGACTCGATCTACGCCCGCTGATCTTCGTCAGTAATAGAGACAATCCGTATAGTCCCTGTGGACATCATTCACAACTTAACCATTAGTCATCGTTAACATTGTATAACATTATTATCATACAATTAAAAACCCGTATGACATTCAACATTATAAGCTTAATTCATTTGATATCTCTTGTTCCGAGTTCGACTTCAATACTTCTTGAACCAGATGATCTCATACTTGTATTACATTCCAATTCTCAAGACAAATCATTAGTATTCATCAATGACCAAACATAATAAACCATTCCTTCATACATAGATAACATCTCGCATTCACACATGTTCACATTCCTAAATTCCCGCGTGCATACAATCATATACCTCTACACTTATACGCACACATTCATACATGCACACATACATACAAGCTCTCTCGCTTACCATTTTTATTCACACAAACCTATACATCCTGTCGTAATCGCAACTTTCCATAACATAAAATTTTATACTCACCAGCTTGCATATCCATTCGTTCCTAAGTTCGATTACATATATACTTCCTTCACTAACACGAAGGTAAAATTCATGCTTTCACTATCCAGAGACTCATAACATTACTTATATAGTAAACCGGCTTAAAAATAAGTTTTGGGACATTGGAAATCATTAAAACATCGAGTCCGAATGCGAAATCAAACAAGAAATGGTTTTGATAACTTAATAATGCATAGAAACAAGTTCATGAATCAAACCAACAAAATCCAAACAAATTTTGGAATTTTAGGGCGTCGCCACACGCGACAAGTTTAAGGGGTGGGCGTCGCGTGACGCCAAGCCCATTTTCGACAGACAGTTTGTTATTTTGATCTACAGATTCCCAGCTCCAATCTTCTCACTTGTAGAACTTACAACTTGCATAACTTTTGATCTAGACATACGTTTTGTGTAATTCTTGTTCCTACGCGTCCGTAATTTAATTACGGATCCGTTTATCATCCTAACTCACATCAAAAGCTGAATTATAAGATAAGGACTTATACATCCTTCAAGCCATTATTCGACCCGTTCGATTTCACCATTTTATTTCTAACATTACTAGCCACTTTCCGTCTCAATATTCATTCCTACCTTAGTAAATCCATTTATCACCTCGGGTCGCATCAAGAGCTGATTATAAGCAAACGGCTTATAAATCTCTTTTACCTTCATTACAAACAACTCCTTCGATATACTAATATAACGCTTACCTTAATACTCTCATTCATTACATAGTCCTTGCATAATTTTCCACATTCCTAAATATTAAATTCTACATACATACTAAGAAGTGAATCGGAATCACTTACCTTGTGCATCCGTGTTCGTAACCGCTTCCTTGCCTCATTTTGACCCGTTAGCCTTCCATGCTTGGTCCATGCTAGTGTGGTTCCTATTCTTTCATGTCGTCATGCCATAATAATGTTAGTATTCATGCTCATGCATATTAACACACATTTTCCAACTCTAATCTACATTGACTTTCACTAACACACATACGACATGAATTGTCAACCACATTGTTCAATATCTTCGAAATCCAAATTCGTTATCACACATAACTCATAATTGGTCTAACACATATTCCATGATCTCTCGATTCTTATATTTGTGTCAAAATGCCTAACCATGCTATAAATTCCGGTTGACTTTCAGAAAGTCAACCTTCTAGCATATAACTTCCAACTTTTGAATACACATTCATGTTGATATGGTAGAGCATATTAGTGACATCATATTCATTTCATACATAATGTTGTATGACACATACAACTACATGATCACCTAGTCACATGCACGATATACACATAATCAATTCACACATACTTATGCTTTCATGACTCTACATTTGACAACCACATTGCTAAGTTAGACAACTTAACGTAATTCATAACATCATCCTTTACTAGTATGGTCATATGTTGTACATTTAGTACACATTCACTTCTTGATCGCAATTATGTGATTAATAAAAACACATGGCGAGCATCGCCTGTTCAAGCACAATGTACCAGCCTCTAATGCATAATCTTGACCAACACATACATTCAACCCGAATTCTTGTACTAGTTCATCTAAAGCGGATTCTTTAAGTTAGTATACTACTTATTACATCATTATCATCGTCATTCATATATGTCAAGCCACTTCCTAAAATCTCACATCCTAACCTCACTTAGGCATTTCATCATACACTTGGAGTGCATACTACTTCCAATGCACATAGTACAAGTATTTTATGCATAATATTACTAGTCCATATCAAGATCATCAAATTCCACTAGAAATCATATAATTTTCATAATATACCCAAATTAAATAACAATTACTCATTACATACAACATCATACATCAATTTAGACACTTGCTAAACATTGGTTATGGCTTTGAATCTCGAATGGTACTATTTAGACACTTGCTAAACATTGGTTATGGGGACGAAATAAGCACATCAAGATCTGGAACAACTGAATTGACATCTACATCAACAAATCAATAATCAACAAATTTGTACGCGAACTCGATAAGCTTCACTATTTTGTAATGAGTCCAGTTGTTGGAATCTTCACAACTGATATATTTGGCAATCAATCAATCTTAAGGGATGGAAAAAGTAGGAAAGAATATCATAGGCACTAGTTTTAATATAATCAGCACATGTGTATGTATAACCAGTACTTTAGTGCTTAGGTAGGCTTGTTCATCTTCTGTATATTTATTTTTATTTTTTGGGTGTATGTATAATCAGCACATGTGTATGTATAACCATTACTTTAGTTCTTAGGTAGGCTTGTTCATCTTCTGTATATTTTTTTTTTGTGTCTCTGGGTTTTGATTCTGTAACAGCGCAGCGTAACCACACCATGATATTGTCCGCTTTGACAGCCAGCACGCCCTCACAGTTTTAAAACACGCTATGATAGTGAAGGTATCAAGCCCCTAATAAGTGATATCAACACAAACTGAAACTGAACATGTATATTGATATTAGCACAAACAAAATAGGTGTATTGATATCAGCACAAACAGATGATATATACAATCAGCACTTTAATGCATGTGTGCTTAAGTGTATGCGTTCATCTTTTGTATATTTTCAAACTTCTTTTACTGATTGTGAGTTTTGATTACCAATAAAGTGATATTAGTACAAAACAAACGATATTAGCACTTTATGATGATTGTTGGTTTTGACTATAAACAAAATGATATCAGCACAATATATAATAATACCACTACAAACAAGAAGTAAATCTGATCATTGGTGATAAAGAACAAGAATCAACCATTTAAATATCTATACATCCAAAAAAATAGAATGCATGAAATTTTTTTTTATATAAGCTTAGAAAATTTAAAAAGCCGGAAATTAGGGATTTCCATAATGTTAGTAAATGGTATGTGGCGAAAATACCCCTGGTTAGTCAAAATAAGATGTGTTATTTGTCTCTAAATAAGATGTGTTATTTGTCTCTAATATATTGGTTCTTATGATTTTTACTCAAAAAAATATTTATACTTGCTGATCCTTAGGGTGTAAGGTGTGCATGCATAATGAGATGTAGGGAAATTTCTACTCACCCAATCATATTGTGCCATGTCATTTCCCCTGTCATTCTCCCCTCTTGCCCAAAAAACATAGGGGGTGGTTTTCCCCTAAACCATTTAAAAAAACATGATTTGTTGAAGTAGATATTGGCCCCACTACTACTCCTCTCCCTCAAGTCCCCGCAAGCGACAACCTTTCCCCGATTTTTTTCCTCTCGCACGGCATACTTAAGTGGCGGCGGTGTTTTCCGAGCGGCAAAAGGGCTTACCCTTACACCATTAAATTACACTAGCTATACGCCTATACATATGGTTTCAAGCACACTTTAAATATTTAAGATACTTCGTATTAATCATATAGCCCATGCTCTTTTTTAATTACAACACGTGCATGTTCAACTCCATCTGTCACACAAGAACAAATATGTACTAAACAAAAGAATTAGAAACAATTACTTTATTACGTTGTTTCATTTTCTAATTTGACTGGGGATCTCGAAGTCGATTTCAATAAAGACGAGAATAATTTTATTTACCAATAAAATAATAAAACATGCTTGATATTCATTAAAAAACTGTGCTTCCTTTTATATAATTTAGTAATATATTTTTTCAAGCCGACATTTGTATAGTTTTCAGTGTTGCTCGAAGAATATATCAATGTTGTCGACATTTGTATAGGCTACATCCTGATAACAAGCGTTAATGGCATGTGGAGGTGAGTCCTATTGTTTACAACCAATCAATTTTTTTTTCTCTTTATTATTTTTTTCGTATTTTGTTTAATAGGGAGCTTTAAAGGGGCTTCAAACCATACCGTGCAAGTAACAGTAAAGTTCCGCGCATACGTGGTGCATACGTGGCTCTAACGTGGCACTATAAAGGCCCTAAGGGCTTAAACCACACCCACCAGCCTTAATATCGCTAACATATAGTTTTCAGTGTTGCTCAAATAATATATCACTATTGTCGACCTTCACTTTTAAATTTTAATAATATCTGTAACTTTTCTAACTGCTCTTTAAAATCTGTATGATGGTCACGAAGTTCAGCTTTCTTCTAGTTAAAACTAGTAAAGTTATCTCATGTGTTTCTGTGGGAATCGATCGGTATCGGTTCGATTTTGTTTATTACGACATCGTCAGGGTACCGACACTCGGTATAGCAATCGCAAGAAAAAACAAAACGAATAAAATCGTGATATGCTCAAAAGGATGTTAACACGTATTATATCGGAATGTCTCGACCAAGGGGGTTAATCACTTGATCATTGTAAGCTCAAATCTAAAGAGAATGATCTGCAAAACTAGCAATTAAGAGAAGGAAAGGTGGCGGGGTTCTTCTTGTAACCACCCTTCGACGTGAGCAAGAACAAAAGATCAAACACAAAGTGTAAACCTCAGACCAAGCTTCCAAAGATCAAACCTCAGAATCTTTATCTCCTTCAAAGCTCTGTATGAACAAGAACAAAAACCTCTGTAAAACCCAGATGAAGAAAAACACTAAAAACTCACTAAACTACTCAAAATCCATCATCCAAACACTAGAAATGAATGAAGAATCATGAATAACACACAAAAACTCACTAAAATTTCACTAAACCCTATCAAAGTATGAACTAATCTCACCAAAACCTTCAAACTAAGAACACCTACAGTAGTATGAGCACACTGCTCTGATACCACTTGTAAGGCCTCCTAATCCAAGATCTCACTCAGCTGAAGCAACCAACAGGTGTGCGGAATCCACCTGATGATCAACCACTGTAGATGAACACAAGAATGCAAGGATTTGAGAGAGAAATCAAGAATACACTGAGTATTCTTGATGAAGATGAATGACGTCACTCACACAAAGCGCCGCCAGACAAAAGAGAATGATTAGGGCACAGAAATTCACACAGAAATCGTTACCTTGTCTATTCCATATTAAAGTATATATACAAGGTTAAACCCGGACTTTCAACACTAAATAGAAAGCCCGGACAAAACATAGAGCACAAAGCCAACACAGAGTTTTTGCCACAAAACTCAGACAAGCCTAATCTATACAAAACTCAGACAAAGCTAGTCTATATAAACTCTGTCTAAAAATAAACTCCTTCAAAATAAACTCTTTCTAGCCATAAACTCTTTCTAGCCATAAACTCTTTCCAAAATAAACTCTTTCTAGCCATAAACTCTTTCTAGCCATAAACTCTTTCCAAAATAAACTCTTTCCAACATAAACTCTTTCCAAACTTTGGACATTGTTCAATAAAGACCCTAAATGTTGGAAGCCTTGCACTTATCACCCAAAAGTGCATTAACAAACTCCCCCTTGATCAGTGCATGGTCTTCATTGAACTTGAGATCTTCAAACTTCCATTGGTAACATGGGAGTCATGCACTTATCACCTAAAGTGCATTAACAAACTCCCCCTTGATCAGTGCATGGTCTTCATTGGACTTGAGATCTTCATCCTTTCTTCGAGAGCTGCTTCCTGCCCAGACCTTGTTCTTCACACAGAACTGAACCAACTTGATGGACTGGTCAGCTAGAACACGATCTTCTTCATTGTATTTTAGAGGCAGGCGCCGAAGCTTCTTCAGATGTGCTCCCCTTAAGTTTGCAAGCCAAATCAGATCCAGCACCTTAGCAATCTCCTCCGTCACTTTCGTTTTAGAAATCACTGATTCCCCAGTCTTGAGATGCACGAGCCAGATGCACACAGCTTCTCCAAATATTCCATCTTGAGATGAACGATCCAGATGCACACAGCTTCTCCAATCTTTCATCTTGAGATGAACGATCCAGACCTGAAACACTTAACCCAGGATTAAGAAACTTGACCCCGAAGATATCGGCCCAAACCTGGATCCCAAAAATAACTTCCAATACCCCAGAATAAACAATTGAAATATTAAAAAATCAATATTTAATAACTTATTTAAACAATTTTCACAACCCTAGAGTATACTTAATATGATAACTCGCACATAGAAACAAGAAAGCAAAATCTTTTTGTGATTTTTCAAATTTTGACTGAAAAGGAAATAAAACCTAGAACGTATTTACACTAATTATCTTTTTGTGAAGTCGGAGCAAAGGAATCATATCGGTTTTTCTGTCGGTATCCAACACAAAAACCATAGCATTTAGCTTTAACGTTTTAGACTAATGTTGACAGTTCAAGACGTTCAACGGTATTGTGGTCCACTTAAGTTTTAGCACGCTTTCGAACACTGTTTTCGAGATATGGAATTAAGTGTATTAAGCTGACATTAACTGTGTTTACCCACCTTAGAATATACTCCCGTATCAAGGTATGCGCGAGAGATCATCTTACTGGTGAGTATACCATTTATCATCTGTTTTTGACGTATAAGCTAATGTGAGATACTCACTTATTTGAATTTCAGATGCAAAGGGCACAAGAGCAAGTCATTTGTGATAGAATCACTTATTGAGGATAGACTTGACTCCCGCAAGATTTTGAAGGACATGTGATTGTTTATCACTTATTCGGGTCAGATGCATCATGTATTGAAGATATTTACACGTATATATGGTATCATGGAAGATCTAGACTTGCGTCCCCGTTATTTTCGGTAAAAAAAGCAAGCATGATACCCAGATGATAAACAGCATAAAGACCACGTATCTCAGAACCTCGGCAATCTATCAAACGAAATTACGGTACCAAGACCATATATCCGAGAGATGCGCCACACGAGTTACGCAGTTCATTATGTTTATATACCAAAAACAGGTTCTTATTTACGCGTAAAACCTACCGATGCAACGTATAATGAAGCTGTCACATTTAATAGTTAATCTCATATATATATAGCCATAGTCCTGCACCAGATACGACTAACCGATGTACTATCATTTCCCTTATATCTCAACACGACTTCATTTTAGATTTTTTTTCAAATGTTATTGTATTTTTCTGAAATTTATCCTACAACTAAGTAAATATTTTTGGAATTTTTCAATTTTTCGAAAGCGGTAAGAACTATACAGAAAAGATAAAATAAAGTTTTTATGCGAGTTTGGAAATCATTTTACTCTGGGTTGATCATGCCAATCATTCGGACCAGATTTTCAAATCTAGCCCGATCGAATGTTTTCGTAAACAGGTCGGCAAGATTATCCAAGGTGTCTACCCTAACCACTTCAATTAAACCCTTCTCAGCACAGTCGCGAATAAAGTGATGCCTAACATCTATGTGCTTAGTGCGTGAGTGATTTACCGGATTGTTTGTTATGGAAATGGCAGAGTTATTATCAACAAGGATAGGAGTTCGAGTAAAATTCAAACCGTAGTCCCTCATTTGCTGCTGAATCCACAAAACCTGAGCACAACAGCTTGAAGCAGCAATGTACTCGGCCTCGCACGTGGATAGAGAAACGGCAACTTGCTTTTTGCATTGCCAAGAGACAAGACGGTTTCCAAGAAGTTGTGCGCCGCCAGAGGTTGACTTTCTGTTCATACGGCACCCTCCGAAATCTGCGTCAGCATACGCCATCAAATCCAGCCCACCTTCAGCTGGATACCACAATCCAAGCTTAGGCGTTCCTTTCAGATATCTGAAAATACGCTTGACAGCTTTCAAGTGCGATTCCTTCGGAGTTGATTGGTACCTGGCACACAAACAAACAGAGAACATAATATCTGGTCGTGAAGCAGTAAGATACATCAATGAACCTATCATTGCTCGATATAGAGTCGGATCCACTTCAGGATCTTTCTCATCATCGGGTGAAAGCTTGAGATTTGTCGGTAGAGGCGTGTCATAGGGTAAGCTATCTTCCAATCCAAATCTCTTGAGAATCTCGTGGACATACTTTGTCTGATGCACGTACGTCCCGGTTTTTTCTTGACTCACTTGAAGACCTAAGAAGAAAGATAACTCGCCCATCGCGCTCATTTCAAACTTTGACTTCATCACCTTCTCAAAGTCACGACACAACTCTTCATTTGAAGAACCAAAGATTATGTCATCAACGTAAATTTGCACGATCAGAAAATCTCCCCCTTTCTTCAAAATGAACAATGTGGAGTCGATTGCACCACGCGAGAACCCATGCTCCAAAAGATGCTTTGACAACGTCTCGTACCATGCTCGAGGAGCCTGATGGAGACCATAGAGAGCCTTGTCCAACAAATAGACCTTGTTGTCTAACCCTGGAGCTTCGAAACCCGGCGGTTGGGACACATACACAGTTTCATGCAATTTCCCGTAAAGGAAGGCGCTTTTCACATCCAACTGATAGACTTTGATACGCATGTGTGCAGCAAAGGCTAGAAACAAACGAATAGTTTCCAGTCTTGCCACCGGTGCATAAACTTCAGTATAATCAATCCCTTCTTCGTGATTGAAGCCTTGAACAACCAACCGTGCTTTGTTTCTGACAACGACACCCTTATCGTCTTTCTTGCACTTGAAAACCCATTTCGTGTTGATTGCATGTTGGCCTTTAGGAAGATCGACCAAATTCCACACCTTTAACTTGTCGAACTGAGCTAACTCTTCTTGCATCGCCTCACACCAAGAATTATCCTTTAGAGCCATCTGATAGTTCTTCGGCTCTATCTGAGAGATAAAACATTCATGCAGGCTAAGATTGTAGATTTCCTCTTTCTTGATAGCAGAAAACAGACATTGCATTTCTGAAATACTTCTTCGCGTTTGCACTCCCGCAGTTGGATTCCCAATAATATTATCAACAGGATGATGAATATTTGTTCTTGGAACTGGGATTGCCGGAGCTTGAAGATTGTTTCCCAAATTCGATTGAATCTCCCCCTCAGCATTTGCATTACTACTAGAAGCTTCACCATTACCAGAAGACGCAACAACATTTGGATATGCTGAAAAGTCAACGTATAGATCACCACTTGTAGTTTGAGCCGCTGCATTGGGGATCTGCTCAGCAACAACATCATTTACGATCGAAGAATCAGCAACTGGAGCATTCGAAGACACATTAGTAGGAATACTTGCTCTCCAGCTCGCATCCACTTCATCCTGGTTCACAAGATGTGTGTATACAACCTCCGAATCTTCTTCTGAAACATCAGGAAGATCAAACGAATCAAACAATTTATCATAATCATATCCGCTTTTGGGACCGAATTCGGACGGTGGAGGATCAAAACTCAAAGGAGTTATGTCAAACACGATCTCCACTATTCGCTTCTTGATGTTATAAACGCGTTTGTTTGGAGTTCCATTGGCATAACCCAAAAAGAACCCAATTTCACCAATTTCCCCCATTTTCGGAGTATCTTTGGTGCGTTTGATAACACACTTAATCCCAAAAGGCTGAAAACCGGATAAATTCGGTTTCCTGTTTTCAAGCAATTCATAACAAGTTTTATCTTCTCTTTTGACAGTAAGCACATGATTTAACACATAACATGCAGTGTTCACCGCCTCGGCCCAGAAGAAAATTGGCAATTTTGATTCAGAAAGCATAGTGCGGGCCGCCTCAATGAGGGTACGATTCTTCCGTTCTGCAACTCCGTTCTGTTGAGGAACATATGGAGCGCTGAACTGATGAATTATTCCCATTTCCCGACATAACTCATCCATATACTGATTCTTAAACTCAGTGCCGTTGTCACTTCGGATTTTCTTAATAGGAAGTGAATAATTTTTCTCAAGTTGTTTGAATAAATCTCTTAAAATACCAGCGGTTTGATCCTTTGTTTTTAAGAAAAATACCCATGAGTAACGTGAGAAATCGTCAGTGACAACTAAGCAATAAGACATACCACCAATGCTAGCAACATGGATCGGGCCGAAAAGATCCATGTGAAGCAATTCAAGTGGCTTTTGGATTGAGTTAACGGTTTTCGGTTTATGAGGCTTTCGTTTGATTTTTCCTTTTTCATATGATTCACATTTGTTGTGCATATTGAAACTACGTAAAGGAACCCCCAACACTAAGTTGTTTTTCACTAAGTGGTTCATTTTTCGCAGATGCACGTGGCCCATTCTCCTATGCCAGAGATACGATTGATCTTCAGTCGCCTTTGAAAGTAGACAAGTCACTGGAGCAGACGAGTTAACCAACGGGCGCATGTCCATGACATATGTGTTATTCACCCTTGGAGCCCTCATAACGATCCAATCTTCAGGTACAACAAATCCCGGACGCAGAACGAAGCAAGCTTTTTATCAGTGAAAAGCATTGTGTACTTGTTATCACAGATTTGAGAAACCGACATCAAGTTATGCTTCAGTTCTTCAACGTAGTTCACTTTATGCAGCGTGATTTTTCCATTCGACACGGAGCCTTCACCGGTGATATAACCACCCTTTTCACCGGCAAAATTCACATAACCACCACGAATTTGTTTAAAATTGTTCAATAATTCTTTATTTCCTGTCATGTGTCTGGAACAGCCACTATCGATATACCAAATATAGATAGCCCTCTTCAGCTGCTCCTACACTCCCCAACAAAAATTTAGTTAGAGTGTGGGACCCAAGCCATGATGGTCTTGGGTCGTCCTGATTCGTCAACATAAGAAAACTCTTTGAAATAACCATCATCGCCTCTGTGTCCACCATTTCCATTTCGGAAATTGTTGGAATGAGTCCCCGCAAATCGTGGATTATACGGAGTTGACGATCTGTTGGTATAACCAGAGTTTCCATACCCTCGGCTTCCATAGTTTTGGTAATAGTAATTTTGATTCCTCGGTGACTCAAAATTCCTACCAAATCTAGGAGCATCTTCGTGTCTTGAGAATGATCGTGGATGATTATTCGAATGCGGTCTTTGATTTGGAAATCGGGGGGGGGGTGACGCATTTCGATCATTCACGAATTTGTTCTGTGCATGAGGTCTAGCATAGTTGTTGTTCGAACCTCCAGAACGTTTGTCATTCTCAACTCCGTGAAAGGTGACATGATTTTGTCGTCTGTGAGGGGTTTTCTCACGAGTATCATGTCTTTGAGGCACATTTTCTGATCTGTCCCCACGGTTAATAACAACGGTTTTCTCTTCTTGATCCTGATTTTGTTGTGATTTAACATTTGGTTTAACATCAGATTTTACTTCTTGTTTAATCACTTTGTTTTTCTCAACCTTTTGATTTTTACCATTTTTCTTTTCAACATTAACTGATTCATTTTGTGGTTTGTCAACAAAAGGTTTCTTTTGATCAGGATCAACAAGTGATTTACCCCTGTCATCTGGACAGTCTGCTGCTAAGTGTCCTTTCCCACGACACTTGTAGCATTTGCGAATTTTCGCAGCGTTCTTCGGACGTTCCTCATGATCGGTCGAAGATGAAGATGCATTGGTGGGATTTTTCAAAATTTGGTTCACAAACTGTGAGTTGGAACCTGTTTCAATTTTTACTTCTTCTTTGATAAAATCCTCCCCTTTAACAAACTCTGTTTTAGGGACATTTTTCAAAGCCTTTTTGTTTTTCCCACGTGACTTAGGTTTTGATTTTTCATTTTGAACTTGAATGAAAATTTCCAAAATCTTGTTGCTTATCAAATTTTCAATGTTTTCAAGGTTCACTTCATTTTTCTTAGACAAGCCACTCTTCTTCGACTGATCTGAGTCTGTAACTTCATCTGGCTCAGATTCTGACTCACTTTGTGGTTCAACCGTTAGAGGAGTCTTTGGCACAAAATTTGCCAATTCAGGGTCAATGCTTGGCATCGATGTATAATTATGGTTTACCGGAGGAGGCACCTTGTTATAACCAATGCCAAACATTCCTTCCTCAGATTCTTTGAGACGTTGGCTGTTAATACAGAAGTTCATCACGTCGGATGAATCCCTGAACTTTTCGATCTTTCGTTGCAAATCTAAAATCAGATTATCTTTTTCCAAAATGATTTTGTTCTTTTCCAAAACACAATTTTGATTCATTTCAAGTTCAGATTTTAATTCCTGATTTCTAAGATTACCCACAGCCACAAGTCTCTCAAATTCAGAGATATCATTTTTCAGTGCTTTTATCTTAATTCGGTGTTCTTTATCCGAATTAGACAAAACAGCAATGACTTCTCTGGATTTTTCTAAATCTGCAATTAAGTTTGTGTTATGAAGTGCATATCTATCAATCTTAGTCACAAACTCAACACATCTAGCACAACGCTTATCTACAGAAGTTGATTTTACCTCAATGCCAGCCATGAATGCACAAGCCTCGTTTTCTACGGAGTTTTCTTCCAACCTTTTAGCTTCTGCATCCGCAAATTGCTGCATTTCAGCTGTGGAGATGTTGAATTCAAAGCGTTCTCCTTTTTCTCCATCTTCAGTCTTGCTAGGCTTCTCAACAGTCTCTTCGATCGAAGGACTTTCATTCTCAGTAACATTCCCCGAATCCAACTCTTCCCCAAGAACTTCAGCCACAACTTCAAGCTCCTCAATGCTTGTCTCTTCAACAACCTCTTCATACACTTCTTCGTTCACAATTTCAGCTATAAACGCTTGTGACACAATAGCTCCTGAGATGTCTTCCAAAGCACAACCCCAGTCATAAGGCTCAGTCACACTCTGTAAAGATTGAGCCACCATAGCATTGTTTGTCGAAGGTGTGGTATTTTCAGACCCACTTGAACGAGCACTTGAGTTGGACGTAGCATTTGATGCATTGTATTGAGGTCTTGAGTTGTTTCCTCGGGAGTTGTTGTCAGATCTTTCCATCTTCGGCTTTCGACAATCACGTGCGAAATGCCCGTAGATCCCACAGTTGTAACACTTTACCTTTGACATGTCAACCCCCATTCGAGTCTTTGTCTGACCCCCTATAAACTTCCTACCCGTCTTCAGCAGAAACTTCTTCGCTCTACGGACTAGCAATGCCATATTTAGTTGTAGATCAAGTTCTTCCATCTCGTCTTGATCTATCTGATCGAAGTCTTCATCGAGACTTGACGGTTCAACGAGTTTCCCAAGACAGAAATTCTCGTATGCAGTCATGAAGGATGCCAACAGACTCATGTTTTCTTCAATCATCTTTAAACAGCTTGCATCTATCTTAGGAATGTTCACACTTGTTCCTTGAGATTTCTGAGCGCCACTAGAAGAGTACATCCCTTGATTTGAATTGGTTGTTCCGCTTGAACTGACATTGTTGCTTATGAAGGCGTGTTCACTTGCAGGACCTTCATTTTCCGAATACAAAGCAACACCGACTCCACCATTACTGCCCTTATCCGTTGGTTTCGCAGCCTTATACAACTGAGGATCTTGGATCTTCTCGAATTCAGATGCTTGATCTTCCATATTCCAAGCGTAACCCCTCAGCTTCTGAACAACTTCTTCCAATGTAAGCTCTTCGTAGAGAACACCCTCTCTGATCAAAGCGGTATACATATTCCATTCTCTCGAAAGACAATTCGGAAACTTCTCAACCTTCTCGAATTCAGTGTAGATACCCTCTTTACTTCTATCAAGTTCGCTCAGCAGATGATAAAATCGATTCACTGTGTCATCAAAAGATTCATTCTTCAAAGCCTTGAACACAACGAATTGAGTCTTCAAACATTCGAGACGTCGTTTCTTGTACATTTCGTTTCCTTCATAACGCTGAATCATACTATCCCACAATTCCTTTGAACTATTTCTCTTACGGAACGTATGAAGTATAGATTGTGTCATTGCCATCGTTATCATTGACATAGCTTTCTCTTCACAGTCATAAAATTTCTTCTGATCGTCCGTGAGAGCCAGATACGTATCAATCGTCAACGTACGTACTGGAGTAGCTCCACATCCTTTAACGATACACAACCAGATTTTGATGTCTTTTGCTCGAACATACCTTTCGAAACGCTCCTTCCACTCAGGAAAATCAAGTTCGTTGATCAACAAAGGAGGTTTGTCGCTGCTTCCTACCTCAGCATTGTGCTTGAGGTTTTGCACCATTGTAGTCAGATTGTTGTTTGCCATTTGTAGGAAACAGCAGAGAACTCCCAAGCAGTGAAGTGAGCTTCAA
This sequence comes from Helianthus annuus, assembly GCF_002127325.2. Taxonomy (NCBI): domain Eukaryota; kingdom Viridiplantae; phylum Streptophyta; class Magnoliopsida; order Asterales; family Asteraceae; genus Helianthus; species Helianthus annuus. The sequence goes on along the minus strand of NC_035435.2, from coordinate 174,841,362 downwards.
TCAGAGTGTGAACCCCGGATCACAGAAACCTGAAATAAACACAAACAACAGAGAAACTCGGACTAGACTGTTAGGAATTTAACCTCAGACCAACTAAGGACACTCTAAAACCTTCGGACACACAATCAGCAAAAAGGTAAACTCAGACACTAAGACTAAAATGGAACTCGGACAAATTTTAAAGTAACTCAGACTAAACCTATATAATATCTCGGACTAAATGTATCAAATACACAAACAAACTCGGATAGGGTTATAATAAACAAACTCGGATAGGGTTATAATAAACAAACTCGGATAGGGTTATAACAAACAAACTCGGACTAGGGTTGTAACAAACAAACTCGGACAATGATATCTAACTATATATATTTAAATGAAAACAAGAACCTCGGACTTTAACTAAATAAAGAAAATCGGACCTACTATTAAAGAACTAAACTCGGACAACACTAAAATAATTAAACTCGGACACCTAAATATACTAAATAACTCAGACTCAATATTAATACTTAAACTCGGACTCTAAATCAACTAAATAACTCGGACAAACAAACTCTGACTCAAGGAAATAAAAACAAACTCGGATTGAAAATAAACTCAGACTCAAAAGTAATAAACTCAGACTCAAAGTAATAAACTCAGACTCTATTTAAAACTTGGACTCAAACTAACTCAAAGTAATAAACTCAGACTCAAAGTAATAAACTCAGACTCTATTTAAAACTTGGACTCAAACTAACTCAAAGTAATAAACTCAGACTCAAAGTAATAAACTCAGACTCTATTTAAAACTTGGACTCAAACTAACTTAAAGTAATAAACTCAGACTCAAAGTAATAAACAAAGAACCTCGGACTACTAACTATATATATAATATAACACTAAAAGTCGGACTAAACAAATAAACTCAAAACTCGGACTAATATATATGTTAAAATAACTCGGACAGGACAAAATTAATTAAACTCGGACTTGACTTGATTTGAAAACCTCGGACTATGTTTTGAAAATATCTCGGACTTTAATATATATCAAATATCTCGGACTCACTTTAATATATATCAAATAAAACTCAGACTAGTATAAGACTTTAAACTCGGACCTAAGACTCAACAATAAGAAATTCGGACACCTAGTAAAAACAAAATAAACTCAGACACCTAGAAAATAAATAAACTCAGACAAGATAAAAACTCAGACACAATTTACCTAAAATAGAAAAATTCGGACCAACTAACAAGAAACTCAGACCTTAATAATCTCTAAAAGGAAAACTCAGACTAGGAAAAAGCTCAGACTGGTTTGAAACTCAGACAAGTTTCAAAACTCAGAAAGAACAAATCTTCGGAGTATCTCCCCAATGTGACTACACACTGGTTCAATAATACCCCGGAGACACAAACACAAAGTGTAAACCTCAGACCAAGCTTCCAAAGATCAAAACTCAGAATCTTTATCTCCTTCAAAGCTCTGTATGAACAAGAACAAAAACCTCTGTAAAACCCAGATGAAGAAAAACACTAAAAACTCACTAAACTACTCAAAATCCATCATCCAAACACTAGAAATGAATGAAGAATCATGAATAACACACAAAAACTCACTAAAATCTCACTAAACCCTATCAAAGTATGAACTAATCTCACCAAAACCTTCAAACTAAGAACACCTACAGTAGTATGAGCACACTGCTCTGATACCACTTGTAAGGCCTCCTAATCCAAGATCTCACTCAGCTGAAGCAACCAACAGGTGTGCGGAATCCACCTGATGATCAACCACTGTAGATGAACACAAGAATGCAAGGATTTGAGAGAGAAATCAAGAATACACTGAGTATTCTTGATGAAGATGAATGACGTCACTCACACAAAGCGCCGCCAGACAAAAGAGAATGATTAGGGCACAGAAATTCACACAGAAATCGTTACCTTGTCTATTCCATATTAAAGTATATATACAAGGTTAAACCCGGACTTTCAACACTAAATAGAAAGCCCGGACAAAACATAGAGCACAAAGCCAACACAGAGTTTTTGCCACAAAACTCAGACAAGCCTAATCTATACAAAACTCAGACAAAGCTAGTCTATATAAACTCTGTCTAAAAATAAACTCTTTCCAAAATAAACTCTTTCTAGCCATAAACTCTTTCTAGCCATAAACTCTTTCCAAAATAAACTCTTTCTAGCCATAAACTCTTTCTAGCCATAAACTCTTTCCAAAATAAACTCTTTCCAACATAAACTCTTTCCAAACTTTGGACATTGTTCAATAAAGACCCTAAATGTTGGAAGCCTTGCACTTATCACCCAAAAGTGCATTAACACCTGCAAGATTGTGTATCGTAGAGCTCTCCTGGTACAGAGTCTGGGGAACAGTGATTGGCTGCAGGTCACATTCGACATGTACTATCTGTCTCATATGTCTCATCTGCTTAGTGTTGCACCTGCGGGAGAAGCATGCAGGGAATTGTCTTGACCAATTGAGTGTTTTTGGTGTTAAGTATAAGTCTAGTCTTGTGCCCGCATGGTAGGGGGTTGGTTGCTGTAACATTCCCATTTTTATCATATAAAAATTATAGGTTTAGGTTAAATTTATTAACCACTAGTAACTAGTAACTAGGTTATTTCTAATAAAAATATTCAACTTAATTAGTTTTAAACACTATTTTATATAGTTGGTTCAATATTATATTAACTAATTGGCCTGTATATAGGTGACCTTTCTAAATAAAATAAAAGTATATAAAATAGACGGGTAGATTACGGGTAAGTTAAATGTTAGAAATATGAAGTATCTAGACGGGCCCAGAGACCGTTTAATAACTAAATTATAAAAATACATTGCATTTGAACCTACTCTATTTTTAATGAAACTTAGACCCAAATGTAGACAAAAATATTCTCGTTCCAAAAACATGTTTATTATTTTATAAAACGTTATACTTTAGAAGTTATACGCACCCAATAAGTGAAGCTGTTAATTTAATTATAATAATAAAGTAATATTAAAATTTAGAAACTAACATTGAAAATTTAGTATACGTGTAACCTTTAAAGATCAAGATCAAACTTTCCGTGGCCAACATTTCATTTAAAACCTTCAATTTGGAAGGATACGTACACACATGAATTAAATGATCAAATGCTACGTGGAGGTTGATGAAATTACCATCAAATTGGTAAGGCAACTATAAAAGGCATCGATCTCTTTACCACAACAACAATTCGCCATTTTCCTTCTTTCATAATTCTATATTTTATTTTTACTTCATCTATAATAATAATAAAGCTCTGCTCTGTTTTAAGTGTTGTAACTCCCGATCACCGCTACCCTTTCCAATTGATCTGAGCCCCATAACGCATGTCAAGGCTCTGCCTGACTAAGTTCGTTTGGGTTCTGTCTCGTGACATAGGGACAAGGTTAAATTAGGGGTACTATACTTAACACGAGTACAAATATATATTTATATATATATATATTTTTACCTCAGAAGTTATACCCAATATTCTACTAGGAGACTCTCTAGTTGAATCCTAAAATTACAAAGTGGGTTCATTCTCTTTTCTCACTATTTTATTCCCTTTTTCTTTATGATATAATTATATTCAAAAATGTCCCAAATCGATCCATAAGCAAAAACTCGGACCCCTGAAACCCCAATCCATATCAAAAATAAAGAAATAAAGATTTGTGGTCTTCTCGCGGGCCGCGCCAGCTCGTGGGACTCCGGATATGCATGACGGCCACGTGTCGTCACACGTGTCACAACCACCAATGACTCAGCAACCTTTACCGCCACCTTTATGGCCACGCGGGCCGCGTAAAGGTTAAAGGAGGGCTCACGCGGGCCGCGTGAGAACCAATTTTCAGCTATAAATAGGACAGGCCACGAGCTTTCAGTTGATGTCGAAACCAAAACTCGAAAATATATCCCACTGCTCAAAAATCACAAATTAGCATAACGGGGTGCTGCTACGATACCGGGTATTAACTCGATCGCTGCTACGATTCAATATTCGATCAATTGAAACTATCCGACTGGATGTTTAAGCGCTATCCTTTGTCATTAGTCGTGATTCTGACAGGATGTTTGAGTACCACCGGAACTTGGGGAATACTCTGTCATTCGTTGTGAATCCGATGGATGTTTAAGTGATTGCACGTTGTCATTCGTTGTGAGGGTTTTAATCTCATGAGTTATCGTAAAAGCTATATTAGTTATTTACCTAGTTCGTGTGCACTAGGTTACAAGGTTAATCAATAGGCTAAGCTCTGCCTGCATTAATCTGCAATATATCAAGGCTTATCTGTAGACTAAACTTTGCCCGTATGAATCTGCATGCTTATAATGTGAGTCGTTCTTTTTTTATCAACTGTTTTACAATACTCCAAATTATTTTCCAAAGTTATAATTACAGGGATTAAGTTTATGTAATCACCAAATTACAGCCGGTATGTGGGGTTTTGTGCACCTTACTATTTTTACCACTTTAGGTGGGCGAGCCTAAAATTTGTGATACTCGTCACTATTGGGGCGACGGGACCCAATAGTGGTATGACCACAGTCACAGATACGGTCGAGTGACAAATACCTATTCTTGATAATTGGTTGATAAAAACATTGTAATCTCCCTTAATACTGTAAATTATAAAAACGTGTCATTTTATTTAAAATGAATGATTCACTCAGTATTTTCCGTTGACAAAACCTTTTTAAAACGCATTTCAGGTAGTTACAGTAGACTAGAGTAAGAATTGGATCCGACACTGAAAGACTTCAAGAAGTGGTTTATTTTATTAATTGAATCAAATTAAGAAATCTTGTTTTATAAAATTAAATTTATTTATATTAAAGCTACCATTGTAAAACATGGGTTTTATCCCATCTATTTAATAAATAAAATCCGGTGTTTTCTAAACTCTGATATTTTTCCTAACTCACGGTCCTGATGAAATTTCCGCTGCAATATTTTTTTAAAAAAATAATCACCGGTACCACTGGACTGCTCACGGCACCTGATTCCGTCCAGGGTGGGTCGGGGCCGTGACAGTAAAGGTGGTATCAGAGCCACTGCTTTAAGCCTATAAGTGTTGTGATAATAATACTTAAGCTTAAATAAAAGAGTTAGGAGATTGCTATTAACTGGTAGCACATCTGATAGCATTTAGACTTGAACATAAGAAAAGATGCCTTAGTATAAGCTAAGCCACTTATTTAAACAATTAGATGTTGTAATAATACCTAAGTTTCAACGGAGAGTTAGGAACTTAATATTATATGGTAGCACTCAGGATGATATTTAGACTTGAACTTAAGAATTTTGCCTTAATATAAGCTTCAAGATAAAATTACTTATATAAGTATAATGTAATGAATATTTGTATGCCATAAGAACGACGATTAGCAGGCAATAGCACTTAATTGCTATTTATTCTTATTTATTGATATTACTTAATCCAGAATAAAGATATGTATGGAAATACAAATTTCCTTGATTCTGGATAAAAGCCCTAATTAAAGAGGCATTTTTAAAATCTTGAAAAGATACTATTTATGGGAAATAGAAAATTTTCTCCGGCAAAACTGGGTATAGAGTAGCAGACTCTCCAGCTTGTCCGGATATACTGAGATTACCTCTCCGGCGCGAACCGGATAAGACGGGGTACATAGTATGTCAAACAAGTGACAAGATTTCCCTAAATAATATCATGATTTGATATCTGATTTGTTTTTGGAAATATGAATCTGTTAAATACATTGACCTTATAGAGGGTATATTACAGCATGTGAAATATATAATTATATAGATATGTATATCTATAAGAAATTCCAAAAGGTAGTTAGGAATAAAGCACAAGCATATATGTCAAAAAAAAAATTAGATTTCTTTATCAGGAATTTCTTGTATATATCTTTAAATTCCGATGTCAAACATTATTTCGTTTGATCATCTACCTCATAACTCGTGTGACAAAATAATACTGGAAACTCATTAAGTTGGGACACCATCAAAAATATAAGAATTACCAATGCGTTACCATAAATTATTAACGCAAGTAAGAAGCATATAAAAGTTGTGCTAGTACACAAGAAAATACATGAAGCATAAATTATACGTTCACAGATATCAAAGTATATCACACACAACTTCCAAGACTAGACCTTTGGAGAAGATAAATTGAGCACGATGACACCAATGCTAATTCCGTCAGTAGAAGAACTACTAATCAAAAAGAAGCCCTTTGCCACATGATCCTACAAACAATCTGAATCTTGCTGAGGTACGTTAGAACAAGATTTCACAACCATCGGTGCACAGTCTAATCAGAGTTATAATTATTAGCACTATAAAAGGAGTCATATACCTTTGCAAATCCTCTATTTCATTCTATTCGACATTCCCTAATAATGTCACTTAACAACAGTTATCACATGAAATTCCAGATAAAGTTCTTATATTTCTTTCGTTAAAATTCTGACCTCTGTGAATAGACTTTGGCCTTGCTACTTCCCCTAATGGTCATCATACCACGAGGATTTCTTTCATAAGCGGCAAATATTGATCTATTTCATTTCTTGGTAAATTCACACGTTACACATGCACTGTTTATTGTGCATGTGGTTCATTTGAGTTATGAAGACCATAGGAGGGCTTCATTCCAATTTATTGTTTTATCAAAAGTTCAAATCTCATTTCGCTATACTCGATCTTTGCATTGTAAACCGCGTTTTTACAAAGCGATGACTCTTTAATATGAATCAATGAATTTCTTGAAAATCTCGATTTTCTTTTTAAGGATATACATGGTTTCTGTTGTGACCATGTCCGAACTTCCTTATTAAGACTTGTTTTATTCAAACCCAGTTAACTTGCTCAATTTAAGGTCCCATATGATATTTTGAAGCCATCATATTCAAATTCGAAATAATCCCAACAAGCATTTCGATTCTCTTAAACTATAACATGCTTTCTTGACCTTCGACTTAACTAAATTATTTCTTTGATCACGATCACATTGTGGTGACGTTTTCACCAAATCTGAAACTTGCACTAATATCGGATTTAATTATTTATTTAATTATTTATATTGAATCCGCTTTATTGATTTATTCTATACAAGTAATCTTAACACAAATCATGTGCTAAGATAATGATCCACAATTTCATGTCCTATTCCCGTGTATCTCTTAATAGTTCTTACAGCATTAATCGAGCCTTTCATAATAATTATTGATTTATCATCTTCGATCGAAAAACATTATATAAATTTTATTGGTTATATATGGAAACTTACATAAGTAATTACCTTATTTACAAATATAGTATTCCTATACTTAAAATTCTTGTTAAACCATTAAGGTAAAGAATTTATATTTTTACGTATAAAATTTTGTTTGAGGTATACTCTCATTTAAGTTTATGTATTTATTATTGGCAATTAATACTAGTTTTATTATTAAGTAATAATATATTAATAGTAATGGATTAGGATCAAGAGTGAACAACTTCTTGAGAGTGAACTGAGTGAACTAATCTTGGCCATTGATCATTTTTCAGATTAAAAGGGTAAGATTGACATTACCCAAGTATATTTAATTAAAATCCCTTAATTTTCTCATCTATTAACTCTTTCTCTCTCTCTCTCTCTCTCTCTCTCTCTCTCTCTCTCATTTTTAATTATTTCTCCATTATTTCTTTATCCATAGATTTTTTTTATTTTAACTTGAATATTGTTTTTCTTTTATTATCCGTATATATAGATATCATAATACATTGTTTTTAACTTTTTATAATTTTCAATAAACATTAAAAAGTTTCTCTGAGATTGAAATTGTAATTATTTTTGGGCATTAATTTTTTATTTTTTTTTAATATGGGATGAAGTTATTTATTTTTGCATACGTGTGATATGTTTCATTTTCATTAATTTCATAATTTTTATATGAATCTACTCGTGTGTATGCCTAATATACTATATGTTGTTAATATACACATATGTAACCATTTCTGAATATAAGACACAGATGTATAAAAGACTGTACACATGTGTTAAGCTAATAGCTGTGTATTTTGTATAAAGTGATAGTTAGCGAGACTGTACACATGTGTATAAACTAACAGCTGTGTATATTGTATAAAATGATACTAGCGAGACTGTACACATGTGTATACACTAACAACTATGTATCTTGTATATACGGAAACTTGCGAGATTTTAGGGATTTTGATTATATTGTTTAATAAATGCAATTTACAAAAGACACAAATACCCTTTTGTCATTTATTTTAAAAGGGAGTTACAACATTATAATTACAATCTTGTCATTGTTTAAAAATCTCTAGATGATGTAATCCAATGGCCCAGATTAGTTCACACAATTCACTCTCAACCTAGTGTTCACTCTTGAACCCTACCCTAATAGTAATAGTGTTAGTATTATTTTATAATACTAGGGTTATTATCAGGGGCATGTATTGAATAGCCTAGCCGTAGTTAGGCATGGACTGGCCACCTATGCTTAAACAAGGCAGCACTAACCAATATCCAACCATGATAATGACTAGCTAATGTATATAAATTAAGTCATTATACTTATTTAGTAAATTTTAATTATATATATAAAAATATATATATTTTGTACTGTAAGGAAAAGACATGTTTTCATAAAACAATACAAGAATTAGAGGGACGAATAAAATTATATAAATAATTATGTATCACATATTTTGTGGTAACTAGGTACCATAACACTCTGGCAAGAAAATAACCATATAAGAATAATATAGTAGTCACCAACTACGTTAGGTTAGGAGAACATTGTAATATATAAAGAATAGTCCCCTTTTTCACTTATTTACAACATTTGTAAATACATTCACAACGTTATATGGTTTCAAAATGAAATAGAATCGACCCATTTAAGTGTTATATATTTACAAAATATTTTACAAATACTTTTGTACAATAAATATTTTTACACCTTTATTTATAACTTTCATTTAACGTTATAAATAATAGTGATTTCTTTTACAAAATAAAAATACTAAAATATTTTGTATATGTAATAACTTCGTTGCGGTATTTTGTAATCTATATTACATAGTAAATATAAGTTATTTTACATAGTATAGTAAAATACTAAAATGATATTTATTTAAAAGTGGTAACTATTTACATATAGTAAAAATGTGTAACAAATAATATATATTAAATAGTATTTATATTTGATATGTAAGATACGGTTCAGACAGGAACACAAATAATATATATATATATATATATATATATATATATATATATATATATATATATATATATATATATATATTACATTTGCTTTACAAAAATAATATAATGGTTAGTCATGCCAAAACGACTTGGAACTCTAAACAATAATACACTAACTTTATCGTCTTCTGGTGTATCTTTGCAAATTCACTCATCTCAGCACATTGATTTTTCATACTTCAAATATTTGACAAATCATTTTTCATGCTTTCATTTCATTTGAACCTATCAATTCTAAGTCTTCCTCAGTTACCAATCAAAATAAGTTTTCTTTTGACAAATAATTTTATTGACTCTAAAAGTCCTTCACATTTATTTTTAGTATATTTTGATCATACATCTTCTGGCTTGAACCTAGTTACTTTGAAAATTTTATCATTCGGCTGTCATCAATTTCTTGAACTACTTCAGTTGAACCATTGAATTCTACTTATGGCACAACTCGTATTCACAAAAAATTATTTTAAATTCCGTGTCATCTACCTTAATATTATTTTTATTGATTAAAATATGACATAAGTCTAAAAGAAATATCGTAACCCAAATCTCGAGGACGAGATTTAAAACAAGGTGGGGAGGATGTAACATTCCCATTTTTATCATATAAAAATTATAGGTTTAGGTTAAATTTATTAACCACTAGTAACTAGTAACTAGGTTATTTCTAATAAAAATATTCAACCTAATTAGTTTTAAACACTATTTTATATAGTTGGTTGAAATATTATATTAACTAATTCGCCTGTATATAGGTGACCTTTCTAAATAAAATAAAAGTATATAAAATAGACACGGGTAAGTTAAATGTTAGAAATATGAAGTATCTAGACGGGCCCAGAGACCGTTTAATAATTAAATTATAAAAATACATTGCATTTGAACCTACTCTATTTTTAATGAAACTTAGACCCAAATGTAGACAAAAATATTCTCGTTCCAAAGACATCTTTATTATTTTATAAAACGTTATACTTTAGAAGTTATACGCACCCAATAAGTGAAGCTGTTAATTTAATTATAATAATAAAGTAATATTAAAATTTAGAAACTAACATTGAAAATTTAGTATACCTGTAACCTTTAAAGATCAAGATCAAACTTTCCGTGGCCAACATTTCATTTAAAACCTTCAATTTGGAAGGATACGTATACACATGAATTAAATGATCAAATGCTACGTGGAGGTTGATGAAATTACCATCAAATTGGTAAGGCAACTATAAAAGGCATCGATCTCTTCACCAAAACAATTCGCCATTTTCCTTCTTTCATAATTCTATATTTTATTTTTACTTCATCTATAATAATAATAAAGCTCTGCTCTGTTTTAAGTGTTGTAACTCTCGATCACCGTTACCCGATCCAATTGATCTGAGCCCTATAACGCATGTCAAGGCTCTGCCTGACTAAGTTCGTTTGGGTTCTGTCTCGTGACATAGAGACAAGGTTAAATTAGGGGTATTATACTTAACACGAGTACAAATATATATTTATATATATATTTTTACCTCAGAAGTTATACCCAATATTCTACTAGGGTAGTTGCACGGTACCCCTGACCGCGGAAGGGATCTCCCTTCCCAGTTCACCACCCGACAAGGATCCCTGGCGGCAAATACCCATAGCCATCAAAGAGGGGTAAGAAACATGTTTCGAACCCAAGACCTCGAGTGTCCTCAGTCCGGCTTTAAAGCGGGTGTCGGTGGCCACCCGCAGACTCTCTAGTTGAGCCCTAAAGTTACAAAGTGGGTCCATTCTCTTTTCTCACTATTTTATTCCCTTTTTCTTTATGATATAATTATATTCAAAAATGTCCCAAATCGATCCATAAGCAAAAACCCGGACCCCTGAAACCCCAATCCATATCAAAAATAAAGAAATCAAGATTTGTGGTCTTCTCGCGGGCCGCGTAAATAAAAGGCGGGAGGTCACGCGGGCCGCGCCAGCTCGTGGGACTCCGGATATGCATGACGGCCACGTGTCGTCACACGTGTCACAACCACCAATGACTCAGCAACCTTTACCGCCACCTTTATGGCCACGCGGGCCGCGTAAAGGTTAAAGGAGGGCTCACGCGGGCCGCGTGAGAACCAATTTTCAGCTATAAATAGGACAGGCCACGAGCTTTCAGTTGATGTCGAAACCAAAACTCGAAAATATATCCCACTGCTCAAAAATCACAAATTAGCATAACGGGGTGCTGCTACGATACCGGGTATTAACTCGATCGCTGCTACGATACAATATCCGATCAATTGAAACTATCCGACAGGATGTTTAAGCGCTATCCTTTGTCATTAGTCGTGATTCTGACAGGATGTTTGAGTACCTCCCGAACTCGGGGAATACTCTGTCATTCGTTGTGAATCCGATGGATGTTTAAGTGATTGCACTTTGTCATTCGTTGTGAGGGTTTTAATCTCGTGAGTTATCGTAAAAGCTATATTAGTTATTTACCTAGTTCGTGTGCACTAGGTTACAAGGTTAATCAATAGGCTAAGCTCTGCCTGCATAAATCTGCAATATATCAAGGCTTATCTGTAGACTAAACTTTGCCCGTATGAATCTGCATGCTTATAATGTGAGTCGTTCTTTTTTTATCAACTGTTTTACAATACTCCAAATTATTTTCCAAAGTTATAATTACAGGGATTAAGTTTATGTAATCACCAAATTACAGCCGGTATGTGGAGTTTTGTGCACATTACTATTTTTATCACTTTAGGTGGGCGAGCCTAAAATTTGTGATACTCGTCACTATTGGGGCGACGGGACCCAATAGTGGTATGACCACAGTCACAGATACGGTCGAGTGACAAATACCTATTCTTGATAATTGGTTGATAAAAACATTGTAATCTCCCTTAATACTGTAAATTATAACAACGTGTCATTTTATTTAAAATGAATGATTCACTCAATATTTCCCGCTGACAAAACCTTTTTAAAACGCGTTTCAGGTAGTTACAGTAGACTGGAGTAAGAATTGGATCCGGCACTGAAAGACTTCAAGAAGTGGTTTATTTTATTAATTGAATCAAATTAAGAAATCTTGTTTTATAAAATCAAATTTATTTATATTAAAGCTACCATTGTAAAACATGGTTTTATCCCATCTATTTAATAAACAAAATTCGGTGTTTTCTAAACTCTGATATTTTTCCTAACTCACGGTCCTGATGAAATTTCCGCTGCAATATTTTTTTTAAAAAAAATAATCACCGGTACCACTGGACTGCTCACGGCACCTGATTCCGTCCAGGGTGGGTCGGGGGCCATGACAGTTGCGGCCCGCACGACACTCAGAACCATACCCCTTCAAGTCCCCCAGTCCAGTGCTCCCGTGCGTGTAAGTAAGGGGGAGGAATTCTAGACTAGATGAGTATTTATGGTTTCTCCCCGGATAGTGCTTGGAAGTGCAATTCTGCTGAAAATGCACACTTGCGTGTGAAAACCTGCTAAAAGTGCATAAGCTATTGTTCTAGATAGCAGGTAGGCACGAGCATGCCTAGACATGCACGACCATGCCTCCAGTTTTATTTGTGATTTGGGTGACACATGCACAACCGTGCATCAGTGTGGGCATGACTGCGCCTAGTTACTGTACTAGGTCATCAGTACCGGTCAAACCTGTTAATATTCCTGCGAATTCGATTCCAAAATTTTTCAATTTTTATTCACCCATCTTGTTTCTACTAGTACCTAATCATTCCCATACAAGTTTTAACTTGAAATCATAATGTTTTACGGTTCTAATAAGTTCCAATTTTTGCCTCTTCTTTTCCGTCTGAATCAAACTTTTTTTTGCCATACTCGTTAAGTTCCTATTAGTATCCATGATACAAGTCTTTTAGCAAGAAATGGGGTTTTGACCCGAAACATGGTGAAATTGGCAAATCTAGCCACCAATCACAAGCACACAATGTAAAAGACAAGTAATACGTACCTTGAGATAAAGATTCTCAGATAAATTTGGAGGAAAATGATGGAATTGAAGTGATGGTGGATGGTGTCGGTTGTAGATGCACGGAACGAGGGAGAATGGGGTTTGGTTTTGACCTAGGTCGAAAATCAACTTTTTATACTCGTTGCTGCCCACAGGAAGGCACGTGCGTGCATGGCCATTTTCAAAAAAGAATTATTTTTCATTAAAAGCTTCAAAATTAATTAATTTTTAATATGCATAACCATGCCTCAAAAGTACCACGTGGTGCGTATCTGACAGATTGTTGAAAATTTAATTTGACGAATTTTTTGAAAAATTTAACCACCATTTCTTCAATCCACGAGTCTAGCAGGCTTATCTTCTCCATTTCCACACATGATACGATCCACTTCAAGGTGATAGATAGATTATTGTGGATAAATGGGTTGTAGAAAAAGACAGAAAAAGTTAGCATTCGGTTTTGGTTTCGTCTTTGTTGTTTCTTTGACAATTTTTGTGGTGGCCATCCTTGAAAGAAAGCTGAAAAATAACTAAGAAACGAGCAAGAGTGCCGAAAATAAAAGTGAAAGTAAAATGAAAAGAAAAATAAAGAATAAATAAAAAGATAGAAAATAAGTTTTGTCAAAATAATAATTTTGGTCTTTCTTTGGAATCGACTGTATCCTAGCAACGACGCTAAAAACTTGATGTGGGTGTTTTAGGTATGTTAATTTAATAATTGTTTAGCACGTTTAGGTGGATTAACGTACTAATTTTGAAACACGATCATCTTAGTTTTAAATTTACAAAATGATTTATATTTAGACTAAACACACACCATAGGCAGAGAACCCATCGCGTATAATCTAGCTTAGATAAGAAACCAAGTGTCGTCCAAAGATACGCTTCTCATACTCACTGTTTATTATTATATTAACCATTCTTATGTATAGATAGTTTAGTATATACTAAACTAGTAATATATGGACTCTTGGATAAGTCTTTTTTTTAATTAATATAGTTTATTTATAAAATGAGGAAAATGGTTAAATATTCTATTCTATCTTATGAAAATTGGAAGCAGCTCCGGTTAAGGTTACCCACATTCACTCAATCTTGCCACAACAAATCGATAGACTGGGTTGGAATTGCTTCCAAATGAACCATCCCTAACATCTCGACTAGTAAATGATATCTCACAACAAGATTGGTTTAAGGCCATCTTGGTTTTATAATCTTTTTATAAGTTAATTAGTTTGTGCTTTTGTTTCAAACTCATAAATGGGATCACATTTAGGATCTTATTAATTACTAGAATGATTTAGTTATCAAATTCATTAAGTTACAAAATTACCCAATTCCCCCATCATCCAACCGTTCTAACTTTTAAACCCTAGTCAGATCTCGTACACTACCAGAAGCCTTTTATTAATCCAAGATCTGGTTCGATACCAGAAGCTTGTCACTTGAATTAGGTTCTATTCTAGAAAACTCTAGTAAGATCTTGGTCGAATCCAAGAAACTTACACCAAATCTGATTAAGGGTGCCAGAAGCCGTACGCACACCCAGTTAAGTTAGTTAAGTTAGATTAATTTTTTTTAAATTAAATTGTTAAGATAATTTAGTTTCAAATAGGTAAGTAATCTTGTAAAAAAAGAAAATAAACCAAGAATTAGTAAAAAGATAAACACATTTGATAAAATAACTACTATATTAATAAGACTAGTTTATAGACCCATGTATTACATGGGTTTTAGGATACAGATATGGAGTTGATCGAGTTACTTGGGAAAATAAATGTGTTTTCTATTTATATAAACTTGAGTGAGTTTTTTTAAAATAAATATGTTATTGTTGAGGTTGGTTGCATTGGAAGGACATAACCATTACAGGTTTTAAATTATTTTTTATATTTCATATTATTTCTTGCATCACACATCATAAATATAAATTTTAATATGAATACATATAACCCTAATATGAACTATACATACGAACTTAAAGAAAATATAACATTACTCATTTTAAATATTTTAAATTTTAATATTTTAAATGATGCGTTTACGAAGTAAGAATTTTGTTTTTGAATACAAAATACATAGTATATTTTATTTCAAATTAATATTTTCTTATTTTATTAAGTGTTATCAAAGTAGAAGATGGAATGGAATTAGTTCATGATCTAAGATTATATATATTAAACATATATATATATATATATATATATATATATATATATATATATATATATATATATATATATATATATATATATATATATATATAGGGGATGGTTCAAATGAAAACCACTTTTATTGTGAAAACTCGAAAACTAATTAAAAAAAGCCTAAAAAACACACAAAATTTTTTTTTCAATTTTTTTATAAAAATCGCTGGTTTTTATATATAAAAAAAATTTTCAAAAAAAAAAAAAAATTTTGTGTAGTGCACATGTGTAATAATACACATGTGTAGTACACATACACATGTGTTACACGTGCACTACACAATTTTTTTTTTTTGAAATTTTTTTATATAAAAAAAAACCTGCGAATTTTGGTTTGCAAAAAAAAAAAAAAAAATTTTGTATGTTTTTTTGGCTTTTTTTAATTAGTTTTCGAGTTTTCACAATAAAAAGTGGTTTTCATTTGAACCTTCCCCTATAAATATATATATATATATATATATATATATATATATATATATATATATATATATAGGGTAGGGATCAAGAGTGAACAATGTTAATTTTGTGAACAAAAACGAACAGATCCTGGCCATTGGATGATGAGATCTTGATTTTAGGATTTTAATGATTTCTTAATTAATAAAAACAAAAAAACTGATTTACAATAACTGCATAAGGGCACAATCGTCATTAATAGTTCTCAAAATCCATTGAAACTCGCGCAAGTTCTAATAACCAGTTTACAATCGTAGAATTTTGAAACCCATAATAATAGCCTATCAATTATAGCTTCCCAGGTTCATCAAATCATCTACATATCAATATTCTCTCTCTTCATTACCCAGAAGATGAATACACTGCATCTTCTTCGATCTCTCTCTTTCAACGGCAATTTCTGCAAGTATTATATCAAGGTATCATTGAATAGTGTATTATTTCCTGAAATCATTGTGTATACTAGGGCGATTCAAACTTCTGGCGACTAATCGAAGGTATTAAGCTAATGATTGGTCTTTTTTCTTCATGTTTTCTATCTGCATGTGTAGATTACAGTGTTCTTACCCATTTGTGCTTGTAAAAGCTAGGGTTTTAGTTGATTGTTCATTAAAAGATGCTTTTGGGTCAATAAAGTTCTTTTTAGATGCTGAAATTTTGTTTAATTTGGGGGTTTGTGGTTAATTTGTTCTGATTTTGTGAAGGGGATGTGTATAGTAGTTGATTTGTTCAGATTATTAGGAGAGGATGAGTTTATGCTAGGGCTTATACACATATGTATACTCTGTTTGTGGGTTTAATTGATTATACACTTTGTTATGTGTTTAGGGTTTATTCGATTATACACATATGTATACTCTGTTTTTTGGATTTATTCGATTATACACATCTGTATACTCGGTATTATGGGTTTAATCGATTATACACATATGTATACTCTGTTTTTAGGTTTATTTGATTATACACATATGTATGATGTTCTGTTGTTCTTATGTGTATAAACACATTAACTGTTATGCTAATACACATGTGTATGTGATGGAAATACACGTGTGTTTAAATATTGAGCAGACGTAATAGTACATATATCTTGGTATATGTCATCGTTGACGCTATCAAAGTGTGCAAAAACCACTAGAAACGGTGTGACAAACAATCGTGGTTCCGAGGACCCTTAACCTTCCTAGTGGTACGTATTACTAAAACCTTTTATTTCCGTAGTTATTAGTTATAACAGTAGCCATGAGTTATATCCATTGATGTAATGCGGACAGAAACTTTGATTTCGTACAGTTAATCAATAACGAGGCTTAGCGGTAACGTTGCAATGCAAACGAGGCATGCACCCACAACAAATACACATGTGTATTTCTCCGTAATACATATGTGTATCTAATATAACCATATACACATACATGCTTCTTTATTGTTGT
Organism: Helianthus annuus; assembly: GCF_002127325.2. NCBI lineage: Eukaryota > Viridiplantae > Streptophyta > Magnoliopsida > Asterales > Asteraceae > Helianthus > Helianthus annuus. Next base: position 174,824,020 of record NC_035435.2, on the reverse strand, counting down.
TGCATAGGCACCACTTATTACCATTGCTAACATATACCACTTTATTACTGTTTTGCAGTTCCTATATCTAGACGGAACAAGTTGCAATGGTTTGGATGTTGAAAGAACCGAGCCATCAATTTGTTACTGGAACACAGAAAGGACGAGTCTGAGACAACAAATGGAGATTAAGAATGGAGGATTAGGGTCTGTTGCTGTCAAAGATCTGTTTGACGACCAAAATGAATATAATACTCAAAGTGAGGATGTGGTGAAATTGATAACATCGGTGGCGAACAAACATCGCAAACGTATTTTAGAAGAAGCCTACCAATTTGCCGGCATCAACAGAAAGAAATAGATCAAAAGAATGCTACTGGATTGTATGTCGTGTAGTTTAATTATGCTGGTGTTCAAACAATAACCTTACTTTTGTTTCGCTCGTTTTGCTCAACAGACTCGTTACTATGCTTAGTTTCGCTTGGTAATAATCATGTTATGTGGACCTATCATGTATGGGATAACGTTTACCGTCAGCGTAATGTTCGTTTTCTGTATATATAGTTGTTGGTTGTACGGTCGCGCGAATGTGCGTTGTTGAAATTGCAAGATAGTACAGCTCGTTCAAAGTCTGATTAATTAGAATCTTATTTCGTACACGTGTGCAACCCAAAAAATTGTAAGTACTGATAGTAATACAAAAACAAAATACACATGAGTTAGGGTAGAAATAATAACCTATTGAACTAATAATCAACAAAAATATATATGGTTTGTCAATTGTCATGGAGTATCGAATTGCACATTTGTATTCATATAATTTCAATTGGATCTCAGTTTTTTTAAGAAAGCTTGTTGTAGTGATGAACGTTTTATCAATAGCCCACCCCGACCGGGTAACAAATCGAACCAACCCGATAACCGGACATCTTGTAGATTATTACCCGAAATAATACCGAACATAAAAGGGTCAGTTCTGACCCATTTTACACGCGGTTTTGGTTACGTATTAGGTCACTACCCGAACCTAAATCTAATGGAAATATTCAACTCCAGTAAAGGGTGTTTTGACCTCCAGCATTTGTTCAATACTATCCAACATCATTTTTTTTTGGAACAAATAAATTAAAGTATTGCATCTGTTTAATGGAAAAGTGCAATATTTGATGATCAAACTGTCAACTATGCTCGTAAATCTCATATATAAAAGCTATACATTGTTGTTTAAGACTTTAGGTTATCGTATGATGTTGGGATTCGACCCAATATAGTTAGTAAACTATGTGTTTTTCGGTCCAGGCTGTGTAATTCGGTTCTTCATAATTCCCGACATCGAACCGACCCAATACCAAAATGACTACAGTAATAAGAACCGAACAAATACCTGAATTACTGTATTAGGGTCGGGTTCGAGTACTATTCGCTTCGATTATCGGGTATTTTCAGGTCGGGTCTCCTATTGGTCACCCCTGGCTTCTGGACTGCTGCTGGTTAGTTCTTTCTAGGCTGTTTTGACATTTTCGTTGGGTATGTTAGGCGCCAAGTTGGAGCATAAACTTATGAGGCGTATTCCGCCATAAATCGGTGAAACTGGCTTTAGTTTCATTCAAAACCTGGCTAGACCGACACATGCTAAATTTTTTTAAAACTTAAAACTGGGATGACAAAAAAGTGTACCCTGCTGATTTCTTAGCTAATGCGTAGCGTTTATAAGAATCATTTACACAAGACATCTGCAAAATGTAGCTATTGCTAGCAACACAAACAACACATACACATGTACACCTCTAAAAAATGTTGTCCTACTGGGCTCCAAATACACATCTGCAGGTGTACCATTATAACCTACTGGACTACATGTTAATGTAACTTATAACATATATCACAAGTCAATATAGTCCACGTGAATGTCGTCTATAAAAAAGGCATGGATAAAGGATAAAACTTTAAAAAAGTCAAATACTTCACTTCTATGTGTTAAACACATATGCAAACAAACTACAAAAACATGTAATCTAAAACATCAACCAACATAATGTCTAGAAAAAAACCGAATGTTGATAAGCTTTACGTAAACTATTCTTCACTTACAAAATCATCGGACCCAGACTCTTCGGTTTCATCATCATCACAATCTAAAAAAGCGAATGTTGATTATCTCCTGCTCGTTCAGAGCTCCGAGCAATTAACATCTTGGCTGCAACCTCTGGCTGGTCGTTCGTATCTATCAAAAGGGTACCCTCTGTCGCAAGTTACAAATCTTAAATGTTTTCAAAACAAAACAAACCATAATACAACTATCTATTAAACTTACAACGACACTGGACACTGAATTGTATAACCAGTTGTTTCAAAATTATACCTTAAAGATGACCTGGTGCTCGTTCAGTGCTTCGAGGAATTAACAAATTGGTTGCAACATCAGGCTGACGGTTCGTATCTGTCACAAATTATACATCTTAATAATCATAAAAGCTAAACAAAACATAACACAGGTATGTATTTGAAATCCTGTTAATCAAAAGTTATGGCTTAGATTACTGGGACAAATAAACAGACTTACGAGTGACACTAGATACAAACTTGTATACACAATTGTTTTAAGATTATACTTTGCTGTTGTTGTCCTGTTCGTTCAGAGTTCTGATACATTAACAAATTCGCAGAAGCAACTTGCTGATCGTTCATATGTTTCATAATTAGTAAATCTTCAGTGGAACAAATTCGCTACTCAATTGCTTGTTGATGATCTGAAGAACCAAGTGAATGATGGTTGATGATCTGCAGAACGAACTGGAAGATATGGAGTATGGACGCAGTTTTTTTTTTTTTTTTTTTTTTTTTTTTTGTTGATGGATTGAATTTGAATTTGATCGACATATTGAAGAGTGGGTGGTTATGATCTGATAACTGCTAGAAAGTAATTAAAAAGAAAATTACATATAAAACTATAAATGTTAAAAGACGATCCTACCCTTGTGTATTAGTTAAGAAGATCTGTGGCCAGGATTTGTTCGTTTTGTTCATCAACTGAGAAGTGTTCACAAATGAACCTAGCCCTATATATATATATATTGTTTATACTTATATTTAACATCTGTGAAAACGATAATAACAAATTATAAACATGATAAGGTTTTAAATTTTTGGTTACGTCAAATAGTGATGGGTGTATAAATTTTTGGTTATTACATCTTCGTTTGATAAATATGTATTTATTTATTAAAATAGAGATATTATATTAAAATATGGGTAAGTAAATAACTAATATTAATAATTAAGAATTAAGAATATTCAATAGATATAATTATGATATAATATATATTAAATTCAATCATTTAATAGTCTTTATATTAATTTACTTATTATTTATTATTATTTATTATATAGTTGAGGTAGCATAATAAATTGACACATGGCATTTTGGTGAAATACTTTTTATAAGAGAATGCCATTTGGCATTAAAGTTACCCTTTTATTAGTATTAGATTAACTAATCCAAGAATATGAGAAGACATAGAGGTTACAACCATATGAAGATCTTAACCCTATTACCACCAGCGATTGTCACTCTTCCAAAATCTTCAAGCGTAAGTGTAAGTGTGTGTAATATGTGTCACTCAACCCTCATTTATTACATATATTTATTGAACTAATCTACTGATGCCTAATTCTTAACATGGATAATTAAAGATAGAACGTTGAAATTATGACTTTGGAGAGGTCTCAGTCAAATGAAGGCGTTCCCTAAGGATCAACCTCTCATCATTCAAGCAAAGGTTTCTTAGGAAGCATCATGATCATGCAGTATCTATAAAACCTTATCATGACAACATCATTGTTTTTCGTTTAACATTTACCCACCCTCGGGAGATTTTCTCAACACCGGTACCCACATATATTAAAATTGTGTACCTTGGGTCCATATGTCTAATTACATGCTTTGGTATCCGTTCTAGACCGCGTCATCGGATCATTCTTCTCAATCATTTAAGCTTACCTTGAATATACAATACAATTAGTTTCTTTATATAAATAAACATATACATACTTACATTCAGTTCTACCTTCGGATCTTGATCGAGTCTTGGATTGTACGGGTCACTAATCACAAGAGCAGAAGGGTTTGAGTTCAAGTACTTACCTACTTGTACTTGGTTTCGCTCAAACCAGGGCTCTGATACCAACTTGTAAGACCCTAATACGTTTTGACCAAAAGACAAAGCGGAAATACGAACCTTAGAATTTCTTTTCATTATAAACATTCTAACAAGCTTGAAAATCATTTTTAAATGGCCCTCTTACAATAAATACATTCTTCATCCTCATTTGAAAAATAAAACATGACATATGTTTACTAAACTACGTGACCAACCGCTCCCGTACAATCCATGATATGGCACGATCTTCAACCGCTTACACTCCATAATGATGATCTGTAATTCTGTGCAACCTGCGGTCATCACATACATTCATATCATTAGAACTTGGTGACATTATACATAATCTAAAGATACAAAATCAAACATTCACGTCGCGTTCTATTCTCCTTTACATTCCATTCGGTTATCTTTATGTACTCAAGCTTTATATCTCGGTGTCTAACCTTCAATGAGTCAACCATAACGTACCTGCAGTTTATTTCACTCTTAAAAGCAACCTGGTTAGCATTATTAATACTCATATGTATTAAAACCATATATACATTCATACGAGTCTCACTCATTCATATGCATACATATCATCAATCCAAACTCTTACATACACCCTACTTCCTAGCGCATCCAACCTACAAGGCTAGCCACAAATGTCTATCCATACAAGGCACATACATACAACCTAATCACGTATTCATTTCTAATTATACTCATACATGGTTTCCATCTACTAACATACCATTTAACCCATAGATACATTCTTACATACGAAATTTGTTTCCGCACATACATACATGCATATACGTTCCCTTCTTACCTGCACTTCATAAACACTCTTTAATGAGTTTGGTACATTTTGGTAGCTTAAAAACGAGTTCTATACTCACTCGTACCTCAAAAAACTATTTAGTAAGGTTGGGGCACATTATGGAAGTTTAACGGGGCTTGCGAATAGGTCTATAGGGTCTGAAAACGAAGAAACGGGGTCTACCGGCGTCTACAGGCCCGTAGACAATAGACTGGCGCGTCGGCCATCCATATGGCATCGGTGACGCCAGTCTGCTGGCGCGACACCCGGTTTTCGTTCGTATTCTCGTATCAGTCCCAATCTGCGCATCCCAAGAGGCTCAAAACCTAAAGTAACATTCTTTCAAGCCGCCAAATCATCCCAACACTAATCTATATATCACAACATCCAAATTTCACATCCCGACACATTACTTTCTACATTTTGACCCGTTTGAACTTAACAAGAGTTTTCATTCATAACTAATCCACATATTACCTAATACGGCGTTACTTACTTTTGTTCTACCATTACTTACCCATCCTTTCATGATCCCCATCCTTTTTGAAATCAAAACTCATTACATAATAATAAATTTAGTTTGGGAATCACTTACATTAAGCGTCCGTTTTCGTGCTTTCTTCCTTGCCTCCTCTTGACTCGTTAGCCCTCCGTGCTTGAGTCCATGCTAATATAACTTCCATGTGTTTGTTAGGATTGGATGAGGAGGAATTTCACTCCATGCAAATGATTGAGCTCAATTCTATCTTCAATTTCTGGATTTTTGGGTGATTAGGAGAAACCACATCCTTCCTTCTCCATGTGTGTCAACCCACACACACAACCTGATCTTTCTATTTATTAGAAATTTCAACCCAATTTCCCACTTTTAGTCCTTCTTGTTTATTATTTGGTCACAATTAACACTAACTCTCATTCCTTACTTACTTAACTAACTATTTAACTAAGTTTAATAGCTTGTTTATTTTATTTCATGCTATTACACAAGGAAACATACTAGTGAATTAAAATTCGAGTTTTTGGGGCTTTACAAGTCTACCCTCTTATAGGAGGTTTCGTCCCCGAAACCTTTCTCATTACTAACGGGCTAATTCAGGAATTCACTATTGTTTAATCCTTCATTTCATTCAAATGCATACTATAGCATGGACTCACTCATATTTTATAAAAAAAAAACTATAATTCAAGGACAAACATAATCGTATGTTTTGTCCCTACCTTCTTAAATTCGCAAATTACTTTCATGCATTTAATGACCATAACGATTCGATTACTCCTACTTTTACTCATACATTATGCTTAATATTTCATTCTTACGTTAGTCACATAGGTACTCATTATGCCCTTACCACAATATTCCATTATTAACATTCCTTTTTAATTACTTTCATAGCCACATAACAAGTCATAATATGATCATACTTATATCATAAACATTCAGTTATGCATCACTATCGCAACATAACTACTATTTCATACTTACTTATTTGTACTTAGCTCGAGAGTTAAGCACCATTCTACGTTGTCTACCGTTACATGTGCTATGTACACCCTTAGGTTGTATTTCAAATCATTTTATTCATTTTGCTTGATTGCTAGTTGTTTCTTTCTTTCATTACTTGCCATACACCCATGCGCACTGCTCATTGACATTAAGCCTGAGCTGGAATTTATTCCTTGGTTGACTACTATAAGTCAAACCTTCTATATTGTGTCATACTTGTGCCACCATTAGATCGTACAGAAGTACTTATTCAACCTATAACTTTCTATCTAGTATTCACATATAAAACAATTCACTCACCTTACTATTTTGGTGTAATCCCATGACCCGTAAAACGGATCGGCTCACTTCTTCACAAGTCTATACCATATCCGGATTGATCGCATTCACCCATGTGATGAGCTTCCGCTCGTATGCATCCTTTAACCAACTCTACTAGTTTCATCACTTGAAGCATTCTACCATTCTCCTTTACAAAATTAACGGGCACATTTCATTCAAATATTCATTGTATTCAGGGTTTTATTTACCTATAACCAGTTTCAAAAACTAGCAATAACCTTTCCCACGCATGTTCGTATATGCATCACATGTGTGTGTATATATATATATATATAATATATATATATATATATATATATATATATATATATATATATATATATATATAGTGAGGTTCATTGGGGAACACTAACATCTTAAAAATTCAACTTAACATGTTAAAAATAAAAAAAATAAAAAAAATTTTCGACGCTTTTCTTTATAAAAATGTGTAGAAGCTATTCCAATAAAAAAACAATTTTTTGTAAAAAAAAAGTTTACCTTTTCTTAATTGTTTTTTTAAATTATATTTTTAGTTTTTGAATTTTTTTATTAAAAATGCTTCTACATATATTTATAAGAAAAAAAACATAAAAAATTTAAATAAAAATGGCTTTTAACATGTTAAGTTGAATTTTGAAGATTTTAAATTCATGGTTCCCCGGTTTCCCACTTTTTTTAATGTTCCCCAATTAACCATCCCATACATATATATATAGAGGAAGGTTAACGTACATTACGGCTTAACACACATCACGTACGACAGGTAATTACGCATGTTCATTTTAAAATCACGCACGTTATAATTCAAAAATCCAAAATCACGCATGTTGAAACACAATAATCACGCATATTGAAAACATTAATCACGGCCGTTTAACGTACTTCACGTACGACAACGTGCGTGATTTGTTATATAACATGCGTGATTAATGTTTTCAATATGCGTGTTTCAACATGCGTGATTTTGGATTTTTGAGTTATAACGTACGTGATTTTAAAATGAACGTGCGTAATTACCTGTCGTACGTGATGTACGTTAAGCCGTAATGTACGTTAACCTTCCCCCCTCTCTCTCTCTCTCTCTCTATATATATATATATATATATATATATATATATATATATATATATATATATATATATATATATATATATATATATATATATGCATTCTTTATAAGAGTTCAAAGAAAAACTAATTTTAGCAAAACTGAAAAAAGTAGATCGTAGATTTTATATAAAGCTTTTTTCAACGTTTTTCTAATTCTTTTGTTAACATCTTTTTTTTATTATACGTTCTTTAACATAAACATTTTATTCTTTCACAGCTATTGTTTCACTTTCCTTTGTTATATTTTATTATAAACAATTTTTTAAAGTTACAAGTGTCTTTCAACTAATTTTTTATTTTTAGTACTTTACATAATAATAAAACAAAAAATACATCATCATAAGCTGTAAAAACATAAATATAATACCCAATTCTGGAAAGCTAATATATTTAATGAACCCTCGTATATTTTTAGTTTAACACATTGGTTTTTATTATTTGATTATGTATATATCGTAGAAAGTTATATAATTACAAAGTTAGAAAATCATATAATCATCTTCTTTCAAAAATATAAAAATAAAAAAAAATAACTAGAGTAAATGAGTTTATGTACTTCATAAATATTGTGTAATTATCAGCCAATTCCTATTTGATGAACCAATTGCCCTAATTTTTTTAATTATTCTTTCACTTGCTTCTTTCTCCTTGTGGATCTTGAACCTGTCACTATAACAACCATAAGGTACTCTTGATTGACAAACCTCTTGATAAGGTACGCCTTATTCATTCGGTTTTGTTAAGTGTTTGTTATAGGATCTTGAGTTAAACAGGGCCGCCGGGTGGGCAATGATACATGACCCATTTGCAAAAGGGGGCTCAAATTTTATTTTCTTCGTTTATGTACCACAGGGAAAATTGTTCGGTGATTACGCTTCGTACTTCTAGCCTTATAAAGTTGTAATCAAATGTTTAAGGTTGTAAGAAACGGTTACCTGTTAAAAGCCTTGATTGGTTGATATGCTGAAGGCTTCTTTGAAGTCTCGAATATGAAAAATAAGGCCGAGAGATGCATGCTTAAGTTTTCATTAGCACACACACCACAAAAATCTATCCCAGTAAACAGATCCGTTTTGCAAGTTCGTTATTACGGGTAGTTCCTACAAAGGATCAGACTAATGACGTATACAATACTTGAATTCTCGGTGTAGATGCTACATAGTTGGTTCTCATCCTTCAGAGACTACGAGTGTAATAGGAGCATCCGTCGACAAAAGGATCACCCTAAGATGATCATCTCATGGCTATTGAGAACGAATCAAATCAGATGGTTCTACTTTCTGACTTGCTCCTACGGAACCAAGATCGAAAAGATTGAAAAAATCAGTCATTCACAACCACTGATGAAGGATTCCTCGAAAAGTTAAGGATTAGTAATCTTTTTTAGAAATCGAATGGATTCGGTCTTATACATACGCGAGGTGGGTCTTTTGTCGAAATGGAATGGCCTTTTTCTTTATTATTTATCGTAAATGAGTGAAGCATTACACATAGTATGCGGGGATATATCGCTCGGAGACGTAGAACAAAAATTCGTTTATTTGCATCACACCGGATCGTGTCCTTCAAGTCGCACGTTGCTTTCTACCACATCGTTTTAAACGAAGTTTTACCATAACATTCCTCTAATTTGGAACCAGTATGGAATTGATTCAATTGTGGAATCATGAATAGTCATTGGTTCAGTCGGTACAGAGAAGGGGAATCTTTTGTTACAATAGAAGCAGAAGTGATGTGGATTATTCAAGAATCGAAGTTGATTTCCTTTATAAAAAGAAGATCTCAATGAACTTCTATGAAATGATTTCACGGGATTCAGCCAATTGTATTGATCGTGGAATATCATTGAGAAATAGGAATCCGTGTTGAAATAATTGGAAAATAAAACGGCAAGTACAAAAATGAGTAATAACCCCCAGTGGCTGGTACGATTCAATTCAACATTTTGTTCGTTTGGGTTTGAGATAGATAGAGAGGTAGGAATTTATCGAACGAACCGCACTCCTTCGTATACGTCAGGTAAATTAGTCTATAATTTAACTCATAGTCATTTTTATTTAGCTTCCTTCCTGAAAAAAAATCATTTGTACTCATAACTCAAGTTCAAAAATTCTCAAATATCTTAAAGAAATTAAGATTTTTCTTTTTTTTTTTTTTTTGAGTGGTCTTTAACCCCCCCCCCCTTTTTTTTCGTCTCATTTCAAATATATTTGGATTCTTTATTTGGATCCGTGAGACAATTGAAGTGGTGTTTCCTTGTTAGAGCTGCTTATCACGATGAATTATATTTGTTCGATACAATATTGTCAATATAAAGGTTAATAAAAGAATACGATGGAAAAAATACAAGAACTAAAATTGAAATAATAGTAAAAAAAGACCCATTCTTCTAGCCTTTCCCCGAAGTCGATGACTATTCATCGCGATTACCTTGACACCAAAGAAGAGTTCGACCCAATGCATGGGCAATGAGTTTCGATGTATTAGGTGTATCTGTATTTGTAGAAGCTTTAATTTTTGTGCTTCGACTAGGACTATAAAAAAGGCTTTTGATAATCTTAGAAATAGTAAGCGGAAGTCAAATATTTTTTTTGAGTTATCTTACTTGTCACAAAAATATGTATTTATCCATTAGTATGGAACATTTTCTTTTCCAAGTGAAATCCCCTAGTATATGAAAGAGTGAAAAAGTGCTTTCGTTAGAGCACATGGAGCCATCTTCTTATTTTTCTGTCAAAAATAAAAATGGCGGACTAGCTGATATTTCTATCAGTTAATGAAAGAGCCCAATGCACAAAAAATGCATGTTGGGTCTTTGAAAGAGATGAATCAAACCGAAAAACTCGTTAACTATTCTGGAGGT